>NC_089833.1:15609546-15702046 GCF_035046505.1 Tiliqua scincoides
ACTTGCTCCCGTTGTGGAAGGGATTGTCACTCCCGGATTGGCCTTTTCAGCCACACTAGACGCTGTGCCAGAACCACCTTTCAGAGCGCGATACCAGAGTCTCTCGAGACTGAAGGTTGCCAATACATGTCTCAAAGCAGAAAAGCCCCAAACCAACAAGACATTTTTTTTTTCTTTCAGCCACAAACAGGGAATATTTATATAGAGGCTGCTGGAATTTTGCAGCACGGCTGTTGAAATTACAGTATGAATATCCACAGCCCTGGGCTGTGTTATTCTGCATTTAAAAAACACAGTAATTCAGGAACTCCGTAGCAGTCAACGCTGAACTCTGTGACTTGCGCATAAATGATGTACATTAAGTTGACTGGCATTTTTCTTGTTTATGCGTTTACATTTTAAGAAGCAAAAACAAAACATGAAAGTATAATACATAATGTGAAAAAAAAGAAAAGCCCAGTATGGGTCAATTCGGTTTGGGGCTGCATGGAAAAACCAAAGCTTTGTTCTGGCACTGCATGTTCAACGGTTGTATTGTGGCTATTTTTAACCGTTTGGCGGATTAATCGTCTCCGTCAAAGCCACTTTGAAGACCACTATTGACCAAACAGCAGCACAGGTATGCAACAGACTTCGCATAACTGATTCTGCCTCTTATGGGGAGGCGCAAGGAGCTAGTCAGGGGAGGGCACCAATATCACTCCCCACCTTGCCAGCTTCTGAGATTTTACCAGGAACCAGCCCCCCAATCCACTTTCAAGTCTGTCTTTGCAGCCTTAAGGGTTAGAACTTTGGTTTTCTTTTATTCACGCTCAACATCAAGCACTAGGCCAGCCAGGGGTTCCCAAAGTGTGCATTGCAACACCTAAGGGAGTTGCAGCCCACCCACAGAGTGCAACGAATGTCCCTCGTGACCACTCACACCTGTTCCCCTGGGACGCCACCGTCTTGGATCTCAAGAAATCTTGGGAGATTTGGGTGCCACCGTCTTGGATCTGGTGAGATTTGGCGAGATTCAAGATGGTAGCGCCCAGTTGAACCAGGATAAAGAGGCCACGGGGAGTCGCGATCCAGGTAAGTTTGAGAACCATGCGCTATGCTCTTGTGTGGAATGCGCAAAACGAAAAGCAGCTCTGGGTGCATTTGCCAGAACAAACGCAAGTTGCGTTCCATTTTGCTTACATGTCAGGTGAGTGGACCGTCTTCACGTGCCCAGCATAGAGTAGCTTGTCGTCCATCGGGATGAGGACTCGCAGACCATCCTTCAGCTCGTCTTTGTCGATGATACAAGAACGGGGAGCTGTTGGATATTGGAAGAGCAAGAAGAGCGAGAGGGTTAGCAGGGTTTTCAAAAGGCAGCACCGTATAGGGTGATTTAAATGGTTCATTCACACATTCTGTATCACAAATGGTTCATTCACACATCTTCTGTATCCTATGCAGAAGCTGGTTGGATGGCAAGTCGCTTTTTATCCAGGACTAATGGCTCCCACTCCAAGAACTTTTTTATTACAGGCATTAATATTAAAGGGCAAACCAAAATTCCTTTGGAAACTTTTTTTGGTGCTGCTTATCCCACCTCCCCTTTTCACTGACATTGGGGGGGGGGCATTATTTGCAAGAAAAAAGTTTACTTCATTTAAAACTGCCCCTGGTTTCACATTATCTTGCAGCCAAAATCTGATTGGCCACAGAGGACTGTGACCTCATTCCGTTCAGGATGTAATCCCAGATTGGGTGGGAACTCTCCATGTAATTCAGGGAAAGGGAAAGAGAAAGCAGCAGAACAGTCAAGGCAGGGGGCCCGTCGCTCACCTGGAGTGGGCGGCCTTTCCAAGAGCACGCTCAGTGACACGTTTTCGTCCTCCGAGAAGCTGCTATCCTGATTGGGCTCAAAATCCTCTTCGGCAGCCATGCTTTCCATCAGCTTGCTGACCGCTCCTCCTTTCCCTCGGTTCTGGGTGGGCACAAGATGAATGGGTGTTTGCAATAGCACACAGAGCAGAAAGTGACACCAGTAAGAAGCCAAGCTGGGCACCAGGGCCATGATGTCAGCGAGTGTGCCCAGCAGGTTCCAACCCCCCCCCAAGTCACAGCCTGTTCCTAACATCAAACACACTGTACTTAGACAGCCTCATATGCCCAGGGACCAAAGTCGCATTCCAACCGGTTTCATGCTGTGGTGCCAGCCCTCACCTCTTTCTTCACCTCTTTGGCTTTCACCTTGGCTTTGCTCTTCTTGCTGGAGCCCAGAGAGGTCACTAAACTGGCTCGGATGTCAGGCGGGGAGCCGGTGATGCCCGGAGGAGAGAGGGAAGAAGAGGAGGAGGAAGAGCAGAACGGTCCTTCTTTGTTTTTCTTCTTCTGTGGAAAGAGGCAGAAAAATATATGGATCTGTTCAGCATAAGCGTGGCTCACACATACATGTTCCTTTGGCACAGGCAGTCCAAGGAGAGTCAGGTAGACGGTGAAACTCACAAGTGAAACTCCGAATAGGAGCCAGGATTCAGACTTGCCTGAAAGTCACAACCTCTGCCATACATCTCAGAGAGCCCCTGTACATCAGTGGTTTTCAACTGGTGCCCCCCACAGCACATTGGTGTGCTGCGAAAGATCTGCCGGTGTGCCGTGGGAGCTTGGAGCACAGCAATTAAAAATAGCTGAAAAACCGATCCAGGTTCTGTGGCTCTGATTCTAGGGCAACTACCTGTAGTAACAGATGGTCTGTCCCTCTTCCTTCACCGGCAGAGCCTCTTGTGAAGGTAGACTGGCGGAGGAAGAGGAATGGACAATTACTGCAATTGCTCTAGGAACGGAGCCACAGAAACCAGACAAGTGTCCTGGGAACTGAAAGTGACATTGCAAAAGAGGCAAAGACCAGAGAGGTAAGTGTGCCTTGAAAAACGCTGATCGAAGTGGAGAACTAGTACAGCAGGAAGTCTCAAGTGCATTTTTTTTTAAACTCACGCATGACATTTATACGGAAGAGTCTCCCCCAAACATCAGTGACACACCTGTGGGCCATTCATAGCACACCAATGAGTTGCAGCGCACTGGTTGAAAATCGCTTATCTAACCTGATGAAAGATCTGGCCAGATTCCAATGCTTGCCCTGGGACACCTTGTCAATTTCTTAGTTGCTTCTAAATAACAGCATTACCCTACCCTGGATAGGAGATTCTTTTTCCTATGGACCAGCCTGGCAATCATTTAAAAAAAAAAATTTAATTGCAGCCTTAATTGGGCAGCTTTTTGCACACTTACAGTCATCACTTGATGCTTTGCATGCAAGAAAGACAGGCTGATAGAACTTCCACATTACACCAGACACAATTAATTCAGCCAAGAACCATCCGGTAATGAGAAATCGAGTGAGAGGCAAGCATGTGTGAACCAGCTCTTCAAAATCAATATACAGCCACTGTGAGCCTACTCCCAAGTAATCTCAAGCTACAGGCTGCATTCAGCCTTGCTGTAATCGTTCCTACCCATTCTTTGTCCTACCCCGTCAATTGTGGGAAGCCTCACCTCCCCATCGCTCCTTGGCAGAGGAATTGGGCCTCGTACCTTGCTAAGGTCTTTCCTCTCCTTCACTTTGCTCCCCTCTTTCTTGGGACTCAGCGGTGTTCCCTTCACACAGCGTCCAGACTTGGAAACGGGGGTTGTGCCAGTTGGTGTGGTGGGGGAAGGGATAGCCGACGACATGGTGGCATCGTGGAGGAAGATTCGCTCACTCCGCCGTCGGTTCCAGAGGTCATCGTCGCTCGCCTCCAAGCCAAACTCAAAGCTCAGGTCCTTGGGCGGCTTGAGCTTTTTCAGCTTCCGGTTCTTCTCGGAGGCCATCTTGGACTTGTCCGAGCTCCCAGCTGAGGTGGTGTCCGTCACACTTGCCGCCTGTACAGTCAAGGCACCTTGTTCTAACAGCCCCTTCTTCCCACGAAGCAAACCCGATGGAGATTTCTTCCGGATCTTCACCTCGCTCTCTGAATCGGTGTATTCAAACTCTGTTCCTAAGTGTGAAAAAAGAGCAAGAAAAAATAAATTTTAAAAAGGGACATCCTGATGGAATTTGCCAGAACATTTTTTTCTATGTTAGCCCTCAACTGCACATCTGTGCTGTGCATTCAGGCTACAAAACCGACCCCACCACTTCTAAACTCACTTTCAAGTCAGTTCAAATCAACTCGCCGCGCTGGCCATGCACCCAGTCGTAACCACCAAGTACATTGGGCCCTCCTTATCCATGGATGCTGAGCCAACAGATTTCAGTGTCCGTAGATACCAAGCCCAGCTGGAAGGCCTCACAGACAGGCAGGCAGGTTTGTGCACTAATGAAGACCCCGTCCGTCCACAGAGCAATTCCGTCTGGTGCATTGGAACGTAGTGCAACCATTTTGTGAATCCATTTGGTGACATAGTTCCATCGCCTTCCCCAGTTTATTCCTGCTTCCTGTGTTGTCTTCACTCTGTCAGTTAGACTGTGAAGTCCTTGGGGCAGAGACTTGTATGCACAGAGACAGTACTAAGAATAGCCACACAGAGGAAATAAAGAGTTGGCCAGAGATGCCTTGTGCAGCAACCTACAAAAGAATATCAGAAGAGCCCTGCTGGACCAGGCCAAAGGCCCATCTGGTCCAACTTTCTGTATCTCACAGTGGCCCACCAGATGCTTCAGGGATAACACAAGAAACCTACATCCTGCTGCCACTCCCTCGCACCTGGCATTCTGATGTAGCCTACTTCTAAAACGTTGAGGTTGCACATATGATGGACTTTGCCTCCATAAATCTGTCCAATCCCTCTTTGAAAGGCATCCAGGCCAGGTGCCATCTCCACATCCTGTGGCAAGGAGTTCCACAGATTAATTACACGCTGGGTAAAGAAATATTTTCTCTTATCTATTCCAACTCTCCTGCCACTCAATTTTAATGAATGTCCCCTGGTTCTGGTGTTGTGTGAAAGGGAAAAAGAACATCCCTCTATCCGTCACTTGCACGATTTGATGTGTTTCAAAACAAGAGTTGAATCGGTCACAAGACCATTGCAGCTCACTTGAGGAAAGAAAGCATAGATTCAATTTGCTGGAATCCAGAGCTAGAGGAATATCAGGTAAGAGTTAAGCGCTTGCATCACCCCAAGCTCTGGCCTGGGTTGTCTTATGGGCATTAAAAAATAAAAAAAACATAATGAAAAGGTAATTTTAAAGACTGTTTGGGTTGACAGTTGGCAGGAAAAGCAGTCAATCCATATTCAAACAAGACTAAAAATACCACTTGCCTGGAGCAAGTCTCAAGAGATGCATTTTAAGTTCACGGACTGGAATTCAAAAGCCCCAGGAGAGCACAGAACAAACCTCAGCCTCCAAGACCTCAATCTCTGCCCTCCTGCAGGCTGGGTTGAAAGAGAGCCTGACCTGGATTCTGAATGTGTCTGAGCACAAGACAAAGAGTCCTACCTGCTGGCTTGCAGCTTTGGACGAACACCCCCCGGTTTCTGTCCCTCGCCAACCAAACTGTGGGGGAAACCTGCCTTGCTTCTCCAGCCCTGAGATTCAGAAAGTCGCTCCAAGTATCCTTCAGCAGCCCAAACGGACACCCGATGCCCCCATTTCCACAACAGAGGGAGGGTCAAGGGAAGCCTCGCTGCTGAATGGATTCCGCGCAGATGCCCCAGATCAGGAAATGAATCTGTGGAAATCCCCTCCGCACCCATGGATGGGCCACAGAATCCTTCTGCTTGCAGAGCAAGCAGGTACCTGAGATTGTGCTTCCAAAAAGCCCCAACAGCACGTTTTTGCCAAGTTTCCATGCGGTCCTTGTCAATGCAATCCACGGGGACGCTCTGACCCTGGTCGCCGACATCACTGAAAAATCTGGGAGCAAACTCTAACCCCAAATTAAGTCACTTCCAGGCACAGTTCTTAGGGCCAAGAATCCACGGCACCCTCTGTGAACCTTCTGTAGCCTGTATACACCTTGCAGATTAACATACAAATATGTTTGTTTGTTTGGTGTTGACTGGTTATGGGGCGGGGCAAGAAGGGGCAAAGAGAGGAAATTTCACGCACTGGTCACTGGGAATCCCTTCTTAGCCCCTCGCTTCTGAGATTTCAACAAGAATCACCCACAAAACTTTCCATTCTCTCTTTTGTAGCTAGAAACTTGAGCTAGAAACTTTTGAGCTAGAAACTTGATTGCATAGAACAGGGGCGTCCAAAATTTTTGGCAGGAGGGCCACATCGTCTCTCTGACTCAGTGTGGGGGGCCGGGGGTAAAAAAAGAATTAATTTACATTTAAAATTTGAATAAATTTACTTTAAGTTTACATAAATGAATATGTTAAAGATGAACTTATATGAATGAATGAAGGTCTTGCAATAGCTCAAGGCCTATAAAAGGCCTTGCACAAAGCAAGGCTGGCCTTCCCTTTGCTGCCGCTGCTGCATCACAGACATGAAACAGCAAGCAGTGGAGGGAGCCCTCATCCCACGCGAGAGGTCAAACAGTCACCGTCACGCTGAGATCTGCTGTGTTGGGCCAGAGCGGGCTCCAACAAATCTCCAGAGGGCCAGAGGCCCATTGGAGACTGGGGGCTCCCTGAGGGCCGCATTGAGAGGCCTCAAGGGCTACAAGTGGCCCCAGGGCCAGGGTTTGGGCAACCCTGGCATAGAAAACAAAACACTGAGACACTCAGGGTGCTGAGTTCTGCAACCTGACCTAAATTCTGCACTTCCCCCCTATCGATTGTGCAGAATACTTATAATCCTGATTTTTACCTTCCGAGTTTCTGCCCAGGGACCTTGGCGCAACACAGAATTTGTTGCCCTGAGGTCCAAAGATTTCAGTGCATGCCTGAACTATATTGCAGCCACGTCCCCATGAATACTGCAGCCTTCAGAACATGGCTTGGTTATCTTCACGACCACATAATGCTCCCAGAGACAATGAATGGTTCATGGGATGACATGCATACAAGCCAAGCTTTCTGGGGCTGAAACTGAAATTTGATCACCCATTTAGAACACAAATTCCTGCTGGATCAGATCAACCGTCCAGAGGCATCACTAAGGTTTGCCTCATCGGGTACCACCTCATTGGCTCTTGGGACAACCAGTCTCATTGGTCAGTTTTGAGTGAAGAATATCCACTTTTTGTTACATAAGGCAGCTTTCTGGTTATGCGGCTGTAACTTCTGATAGATGTTTCAACATAGATGTTTCAATGCAGTGTATTCCATTGCATTCTGCATTAAATTATCCTTTGAATAACAGATAACGTGATGGCATTACTCCAAAATACCAAGATTTCATCATTTTGGCCACCAGTTGTGACACACACACACCCAGAAGGTGCCACCTGGTGTGGCCTGCACTCCCCTAGAGACACCACTGCAAACAGGTACCCTAATTCAGCACCCTGTATCAGACAGCAGGGCCACATGCTTCTGGGAACCTCACGAGCATGGCAAGAAGGCCATGGTCCTGCCCCACTGCTGTTCCTTGGAATTTGAGAGGGCAACTGCTCCTGAACATGGAGGTTCCAAACCACCATGTCTCTTTTATTCGTTTATCCAGTCCCCTTTTGAAGCCAGTGGTCCCCCACTGAATCAAGTGGAAAGCAATTGCCCCCCCCCCAACACCCCTAGATTTTATCTGCTCCCAGCACTGGCAAAGGCCTGACATGGCAGAGAGGCTAAAAATAAGCTAGACTCCCATGGAAGCCATCATTTCCATGTAGAAACCCACTATAAATTCCATTATCATTTCATACATATTAATAAAGGGGTTTATAAATGGAGCCTTTTACTGCCTGGCTGAGAACTATGTTGCCCTGGGGGTACTTCTGCAGCCACGGCTCACGAGGGAATTAAAAAGTGAGATTTCAATTATTCATATGGGGGAGGGGGAGGTAGGAAAGACAACCAAGACAGATGGGGGGGCATTGTAAGAGCTTGATGGAGATGCACTCTCCTGTCTTCAGCTCCCTCGCCCAGAATTCGCCACCTCCCTTTGGCAGGGTGTTCAGAGAGAAACCTTTTGACTCTCTCCCCATGTCTGTTGAATATCTTCCCACCTAGCTCAGCTGACGGCCTGCTCCTTCCCCTGCTTTGCCACATTCCCTGCAGCCAAACCAAGAGAGGAGGAAGCCCATTTTTTAAAAAAATTTTCCACATTTCCATGCTGCCCTTCCTCCAAGCAGCTCTGGGTGGTGTACATGGTTCCTCCCCTCCTTGTGTGCTCACAGCAACCCTGTGAGGTAGGTGCAGTGGAGAGGGAGAGAGCGAGAGAGAGAGAGAGAGAGAGAGAGAGAGAGAGAGAGAGAGAACTGGCCCAAGGTTACGCAGGAAGCTTTGTGGCTGAGTGGGCATTTGAATTTGGATCTTGCAGGTCTAAGTCCAACTCCCAAACCACCACACCATACCAGCTCTCCATGGTTGGCAACCTTCAGTCTTGAAAGACGATGGTATAAGCCTACAGCACCCGGTATTCCCAGGCGGTCTCCCATCCAAGTACTAACCAGGCCTGACTCTGCTTAGCTTCTGAGATCATGGTATAAGCCTACAGCACCCGGTATTCCCAGGCGGTCTCCCATCCAAGTACTAACCAGGCCTGACTCTGCTTAGCTTCTGAGATCATGGTATAAGCCTACAGCACCCGGTATTCCCAGGCGGTCTCCCATCCAAGTACTAACCAGGCCTGACTCTGCTTAGCTTCTGAGATCATGGTATAAGCCTACAGCACCCAATATTCCCAGGCGGTCTCCCATCCAAGTACTAACCAGGCCTGACTCTGCTTAGCTTCTGAGATCATGGTATAAGCCTACAGCACCCGGTATTCCCAGGCGGTCTCCCATCCAAGTACTAACCAGGCCTGACTCTGCTTAGCTTCCAAGATCGGACATGTGCAGGGTAACAGTTGCTGACCATACCCATCAAGCTTACCCATCAAACTTTGCCGCTCTTCTTTTTTCTTAGCTTTCTGCTTGGCCTCCAGCTGGACGATGGACAGAGAGGGCGGGATGACGGGACTTGGCATCGCACTGGCAGCGAACCTCGCAAGCAGTCCCAAGCCGCTCTCATCCAGCGCAGGGGAGGAAAGCCTGTCGTGGCCCCCCAGTCCATAGTCATCTGCTTCTTCTTCATCTTCCTCCTCCTCGGTAGACTCTGGCATGGAGAAAACAGTGAGCCCGTTACAAAGCTGAACGACATCTTCCCTAAAGTCCTAGATTCCCCAGCCTCTGACACCGAACTAGGGGACAGACCAGCCTTTGTCACCGAGTGTCACTTGGTGCTACTTGAGAAGCATCTGCAGGGTCCCTGGTTTTCCAGCAAGACCTCACTGCAGCAGGGGTTGGCCAGGCCCTTGTGTGGACACGCCTCCCCCAACTCACACCCTACCTGTAGAGTCAACCTGTTCCCATCAATACAAACCCACATACCCTCCCAAAATATCTCCCAGGTGAAAAAATAAGGATGCATTGCAACACCCCCTAACCTCAAGCTGATGATGACCATTCACTGAGTCCCGCCCAAGTTTTCGACCTTTTATGACACACTAATGAAAATATGCACCTCTCTCTGGATCGTGGCCCAGGATTCAAATTCCTATTTCATCCTGAAGCCAACAAGACTACCAAAGAAAGACTATCTTTTTGCTTGGTTAGGTGACCACAGATCCTTCCTGTAGGCTGAGATTTTGGAGCATTGAAATATTTGCAGAAGCCATCGTGCAAATATATAGACAAAAATGCATAGAACCTTATCATAAAAAAGTACTTTGGGTGCTGTAGGAAGTGGTAGGCTTTCAAATATTTAAGGTATCAGTTGCCTCCATGATCTGAGACTCAGGGAAGAAGTCCGCCCGTTTCTTTCATTTATTAAAATATTTATACCCTGCTTTGTCCTAAAATTAAAACCTTCAAGGCAGCTTTCTGAAAGTCTCCTATCACTGAAATAACTATACCTTACCTTATTGTCCCCCCTTTTGCTCAGAGTACCTCCCCAGAAGGTCACCTTGATGACCTCTTTCAAATCACCCCTTTAAAAAAACCCACCTTTTCCCATCAAAATTTTTGCACAAGCCCTTGTCCCCGTAACCTACTTTAAACTAAGGACAAGTTGCTGACAATAACTGCAGATTGGTAACTTCTGCTTCTATTCTAACACACACAATTACTAATCATGAAATCCTTGTAAGCTCCATGTGTAAGTAGTAAGTAAAAACTCTGCCTTTGCAGTGCGATCCCTGAACCATGTGGACTAGTCACCCATTTTGCTGAAAGCTGGAGTTTCTCAAGTTTCCAACAAGAGCTTTTGGCACACAACCAAGTCTGACGGGCCACATGAAATTGGGTGCAATACATGCAGCCCCTGTTGATATTTAGACACATCTGCTTGTTGTATAGTCAAGTCAGTACCAAAACTTTCAGCCACTGCTGCATTTTTTTTGTTTGCTTTCCCCTAGAGCAGTACAAGTAGGGAAACCATAGCTTGGTTAAAACAACAGACAGACATTTGTTAAGTTACCACAGATAAAATGCAACAAGATGGCTGGGAAGAGCACGGCCAAGAGATGAGGAGCAAAAACGCACATTTAAGATTCCATAGGTATTGTTCAATATATATAGACATTTATATATATTATATCAAACACAGCATCAGATCACCGTATCGCCAAGCAGACCGACAGCAATTCAAAGCTGGTTAAGTGTAGGCAGACTGTTGGGTCCTTTTGATCTGTGTTAGATTGGCCTGTCCAAATTCCAGCA
Organism: Tiliqua scincoides; assembly: GCF_035046505.1. NCBI lineage: Eukaryota > Metazoa > Chordata > Lepidosauria > Squamata > Scincidae > Tiliqua > Tiliqua scincoides. The sequence continues at coordinate 15,620,313 of NC_089833.1, forward strand.
GTTTGGGGGGGGGGGATTACTTCCAAAGATTACATACAGTTGCAAAAATTCCATTTCTTTTCATTTGTATGTCATGCTGCTGACTCCAGAAACAGGTTTATTTTTTCCTTCCAAAAACAGTCCTTTGGATCAACTCTAGAGAACCCTGGGCAATGAGCAATTTGCAAATCGGCGCTCTCCAGCTCTTGTGAAGGCATCAATGCACCTATACATTTGAATCTTACCTTTTAAACAAAAAGGAAGTATAGGTTTGTAAGAGGGCAGAACCACACGCTATAAGAGAGGTCCATAGATGCACTCTGAAGCTTGTGACGGACGGAGTGAATTGCTGTTATTTGGGGGAACGAGATTTCATTTTCAAGGGAAAAGGGTAAGGAAGTTTGTTACTGTGTTTCCCCATCCGTTCTGAAGTCAGCCAAGGTTTGAGGCATTCTCCGACCCTTCTCCACATGTGGGAGAGAGACATGGCTGTGCCAACCAAAGATTTTGGCAGGCTAGCAAAGCCAGGTCACTGAAAATGTGTGGACCTTCGCCTGTTAGAAACACAAGGCTCTGTGCATCCCCTCCTTTGTGGTGGCCTAGGTTCTGATGTCATGATGGTGCACATTTCCCCACACCATTGGTAAAATGCTCAGAGATCACGCCATGGAGGGAGGTTACTACAAGCTACTAGGCCAGCATAACTGTGTCTTGAGACAGGCCCGAAGGGCTGGCAGTCACAGGACCAGCACTGGGCCCTCATGGAGGCCCCCCAGTGAGGGTTCAGAGGCTGGCCTGGGTGAGAGGACCTTCTGATGGGCTCACAGGCCCATCTGCTGCTGCAGCCTTGTGTTTTCCACAGCAAGAAGCTCCGTCTCAAGTGCAAGTCAACGGAGATGCTCGGCTAACAACTGCAACACTGGGAAAAGCTCACACTCTTGTCAAAGCCAAGAGGGGCCAGAATTCCTGCCGAGGAAACTGGGCACAATCGCTGGGAAATGATTCATAAGTCCCAGGCGTTTCCAACACTGTTCCATTGTGACAGGACACCACACCCTCCATCCAAGTCTCCAATTGGAACCCAGGCAGGCTAGCTTAAAGGGGACAGGCACTCTTCCCCCATGAAAGAGACAGACCCATCGCTTCCCGGATTCCAGGGTCAAACCCGGATTCAAACAAAAGCTCTAGCCACCCCCACTGCAATTACGGGAGCACAAGAGGTTCACTTCAGTGTAAGTTGCAGAGAGAAGTTCTCAATACAAGGAGTTCTCCTGTAACAAGCAGAGGCCTCATCTACACTCGTGGAAGAACGAGGTGGTGAAAATCCAGGATGCTAGAACAGACTGTAGCATCCTGCAGGAGGTTAATCTGAAAAAAGAAAAAGAAAAAGATTCCCCACAAGTGGAATCCTGCAGAGAATGGGCTGATCCCCGCAAGCAGAAAACAGAATGGGCTGGACAGCCACATCTTCACTCAGAACTACAGCCCCCTTCTACCACCTCTGGATTCCACCCCCTCTTTGTGCCCCATGTGCAGACGAGGTCTTGCAAATCTGCTTATAGCAAGGCAAGTTCATCTACCGTCACTTTTTTTAGGACTCTGCCCTCCTCCTCATTCAAAGGAAGAAGAGAATTTTCACTTAACATTTGTGCTAGAGAAGGATCCACAAGGCCTTTTTGGAAAGAAAATGAGCCCCACAGAGGGAGAGGTTGGGTGTCCCCCTCTCAACGGGCTTTCCTGAAACTGACATTTCACTGGAGAGGACAAGTATACCCTAGAGGCAGTTGCAAGGACTGCAACACCTGTTCTGGAGTCTTCAGCAAAATACTGGCGATTATGAGCAATTAAAGAAATCCAGCTGTTTTAATTAAGAACCCAAAACCCCAAAATAGATATTTTATTTTCAATCCACAAAATTTCAGCATCGTTACTAAACTTAAGACTGCAAAAACCGCTGCAGTAGAAGGAGGGTATGAAAAAGAGGGGGTGGGGGAAGTGTTTTTGCCTACCTACATAGTCAAGATTGAGGTTCATGGTTAAGGAGCCATCTCTTAGCAGTGTCTGCCCTACTCCCAGCCAAAATTACTTTGCTTCTTTAGTGGCGGGTGAGAACAAATGCAATATAGACAGTCAAAGCATTATGGGTAGGGTTCAAGGGTAGGAAGGGTTGGCCAAGCAGCTGCAGCAAGAAACCAAGCACACTGGGAAAGTGGAGGTTATTAATGGTTTTAGTAATCAGGGAAAGCCAGCAGAAAAACTATTAGCCAAATATCCCTCAGGAAAAGAAAAAAACCAGATTAAATATATATAGGCAGTTGCAAAAAGTGTCAATGTTCCTCCCTTCCACCCGCCAAGATTCTGCCTTCTCCAAAACATTTTCACCACTGAATGACACACCTTTATAATGCTCTTTTTCCACCCCTCCAAAACCCCTATCTTGTGAAAAAGGTGGGCAGTCTTAAAAATGTTCTTGGGGTCCATTCACTGTTTGGTTGTCAAGGGGGAAAAAAAAAACACCAGGAAATCTTAATGGGGGGGGGGATAACTTTAACCTTTACGTTTAAAAACATTTTCCAAAAATACAACTTTAGGACCATGGAGACACGGTGGATTGAATATAAGAATGGATACCTCATTGAGTGAAGGTTACATTAAGGCTGCTTTAAGCATAGAATCCCCCTTGAGTTCTGTGTTTCCTCTGAATTCTGTTCTTTAAAAGGTTCCTCTTTGTTCTTCCTCACTCATGCTTTAAAAAAAATTCTTTGGTGAGGATTATTTCCGAACCATTAAAAAAAAAAATCTTGCTTTTGCTTCATATTTTGATTACCTAAAGTGAGCCAAACTTGGTCAAGGGGGAAAAAAGGAGGCAGGAGAATGAGATCAAGAGTCCCTAAGCAGCCTTCTTTAATCGCAAAGAGGAATTTTTACAGCAGCAAAAATTCAAATTATCAGATAAACCCGGGGCTGATAATGACTGTGGATTATAGTTTTCCATCCCTCTTGCTTAACAGACAGTCAAGACAAGCTGCTGTTCTCGTGGGATCTGGAGTTTCCAAGTCTAGGGGCTCAGTCAAATGACCTTTCCCTATTATTACTATTTAATGAGTGCTCTCTAAAATAAGAAGAAAACCCTTGTGGTCTACAGGCTTAGTCCCAAGTATTCATCCTTCCACCTCTCTCTCCTCAGTCTTTTTCCCCCTCCTTCACCACAGGAGAACAAGAAACAGACAAGAAAAGGCATCACATCAAGATCAATCCCCACTACTCTTGTATCATATTTATTTAGCGATTTCTTTGCCCTTGAATAATTCTTAAAAGGTCTGAAATATTCATAACCCTCTTGGTTGCTTTTTTTAAAAAAGGCAAACTTCATAAAAAAAAAATCTTGGCTTTTTTGAATGGTTTGACCCCCCCCTCCCCCAGGTGGAAGTCAACAAAGAAAAGGGGGCTTTTAAAAATGGAATTAAGCCATTTTTTTTAAATGGAAAAAACTACCAGGTTTAATTATTTTTCATTTCTTTTCCAAAGTAAGGTTGGGTACCCCTTATCCAGAATTCTAAAATAACGGAATATTCTAAAATATGGCCTCTTAAAAAACTTTTTTTGCCTAAAAGAAATGAAATCACAAACTGTTTCATGCACAAATTATCTTTTAAAAATATTGTATAAAATCACCTGCAGGCTATGTGCATATAAGGGGTATATGAAACCTAAATGAATTTTGTGTTTAGACTTGGGCTCCATTCGCCAAGATCTCTCATTAGGTGTATGTAAGTAATCCAAAATACAGAAAAATCCAATATCCAAATCACTTCTGGTTCAAGCATTTTGGATAAAGCATGCACAACCTGTATGGCTGGGGAGGGCAGCAAAAAAAAAAAATGCATCCCCCTCTGTAGAATTATCGAAACACAATATAGCAAGATTTAGAGTAAAGGAGCAATCAATGTATACATTTGCTTCTCTTCCTAGAAAATTAAAAAAAAAAACCTTCAAGAATGGCAAACCAGGGATATTTGAATAATAGAGATTACATTGCAAATATGTTAATTCTTTTTTTTCCTCTAATTCTTTTGGAAGCAATGAGGGACAGCGAGATGGAGTGAAGCAGCAAGCTAATTGCCCTAGTGAGAAGACACAGCAAGAGAGACAAGGCAGACTGGTTTAGTTAAAAACAAACTGGAAACTTTTAATAAAAAGCTCGGTACCACATTGCAGTACAAACATCAAAGGGGGGGGAACTCCCACACAACAGAAGTCGTCTTAATTTACAAACATCCTTCCAAGCCGCTACACATGCCAAAATGAAAATTAGAAAAAAATAAAATAAAGCAGGCCACATACAACAACAGCAATGGCAACAAGAGATGAAGGGCTAAAAAAAGTTTAGGAGGGCAAAGGAGGGGGGAAGCCAGGTGACAGCTATGTCTCCAGTTGATATAAAAGCTCTTAGAAAAGCAAGTAGATCATAAAATAACAATAGAGAGTGTGACACAAGCAGGTTCTTTTTATATAAAAAGGTGTACTAAAAAAAAAAAAAAAAGGCAGGCCATACAGCCAGGAAGATCATCGCCCCAGATGGCCAACCACAAATACCACCCACGTTGGCCAACCATGTTCCCAATCCCCAGCCCACTTTCCCAGGCTCTCTCACTCACTCAGACATGGATGCTTTTTGTTTTGTTTTATAATCTAGTAACCTTGATCAAACGAGTCCTCCGATGAATCACTGAACGAAGACCCGACTTCAGCCTCTCGAGGCAGCAAACAAAACGGCTGCTTCCTGCCGGCGGCCAATTTTGATTTGAGAGTTCTTGCAGTAGGGATGCCCTTCTTGACTGGTTTGAGGCCTCCAGTGATCCTGCTGCGCTTGGGGGCCACGACACCGTAGAGGCCGGGGGGTCTCATTCTGGAGCTGGAAGGGGGCTGAGAAGACCACTCGTCCTTCAGGGATTCATCATCGCCCTCAGAGTCTGTATCTGCAGTCAGAGTAGGTGGGCTGCTTAGCAAGGCAATTTTATCCATCTCACAACATACTGAAAAATACCAGTGCCTTATATTGGTGGAATTAAAAAAAGGCTTGCTAGAGGAGAAAGCAATAGAAATAGAATATTGCTACAGAAAGCAATAGTCACCATTACACCCATATTGCAGATGGGAAGGGCAAGACTCAGAGGAAGCGGATAGCCTACGGCCACCTAGCGAATCATGGAGAAGTGCGATTCGAACCAGGAAAGTTCATAGCTCAGCCTCTCAACCACTGCAATAAAATCAACTATCAAGCCTGCACATTTCAACAACCATGAGCCTAACTCCGCTTTTGTGTCTTTCTGACTATGAAAATGGATTCCTTCGCCGTCTCCCTGTCAAAAAACAGCACAGCTAAATAGAGAACCTACACTCTTCCTCACCTCTGTTTGGGTGAATGTTGTGCAGAAGGAAGATCAGGAGAATCTTACCATGTAAAATGGGGGTGAAATGTATGATGCAATAACCAGTGGTGTCACTAGGATTGGTGTCACCCACTGCAGTAATTCATGGTGTCACTGCCATTGACTGTGTCCCACCCCTGAAGTTCTGGGTATGACATAAGAACATAAGAACATAAGAACAGCCCCACTGGATCAGGCCATAGGCCCATCTAGTCCAGCTTCCTAGATCTCACAGCGGCCCACCAAATGCCCCAGGGAGCACACCAAATAACAAGAGACCTCATCCTGGTGCCCTCCCTTGCATCTGGCATTCTGACATAACCCATTTCTTAAATCAGGAGGTTGCGCATACACATCATGCGTACCTCGTAATGGATTTTTCCTCCAGAAACTTGTCCAATCCCCTTTTAAAGGCGTCCAGGCCAGACGCCATCACCACATCCTGTGGCAAGGAGTTCCACAGACCAACCACACGCTGAGTAAAGAAATATTTTCTTTCATCTGTCCTAACTCTCCCAACACTCAATTTTAGTGGATGTCCCCTGGTTCTGGTATTATGTGAGAGTGTAAAAAGCATCTCCCTATCCACTCTGTCCATCCCCTGCATAATTTTGTATGTCTCAATCATGTCCCCCCTCAGGCATCTCTTTTCTAGGCTGAAGAGGCCCAAACGCCGTAGCCTTTCCTCATAAGGAAGGTGCCCCAGCCCCGTAATCATCTTAGTCGCTCTCTTTTGCACCTTTTCCATTTCCACTATGTCTTTTTTGAGATCTGACCAATCTGCCCAGCCAGCCATCTCCCATTCTCCTGTCAGGTAGACCCGGCCTCACGGAGAGCAAAAGACAAGAGGCCAGGCCAACTGGAAGGATGGATAGACCTAGGCTCTGCCTTGTGAAGCCAGGTCGATCTGTGCTCCAGGGACAGGTAGACCTGGTCTTGTGGAGGAAAAGTCAGACAGGCTGGCCTTTTTTCTCCTCCCATTTGGAACAAAAACTCAATTACCACCACCATGAGGCTTAAGAGACTGAGGGCCCAATCCTATCCAACTTTCCAGCACCAGTGCAACCACAATGCAGCCCCAAGGTAAGGGAACAAGTGTTCCTATACCTTGAGGTGGCCTCGGTGACTGCCTCCCTACCACAGGATGCAGTGCATGCCCCGTTGGCACAGCAGCACTGGCACTGGAAAATCGGATAGGATTGGGCCGTAAACCTTTACTTTTCAACAACGCCAAATCAGAAGCAGTCAGAAGGAAAGATCTGAAGAAGAAGAAAACACCATGTGACTTACTGTAGGAATAGCTGCTCGCGTCGGATATTGTGGGTGAACTGGAAACCTTCAGATGACGCTTGACTTTGAGCCCCACCTCCATCTTCTTCATTTTGGCTGCCATTTTGTTTTTACCTTCCTTGGAGGCTTTCAGGGAGAAGCTCAGGGATTTGGCCAAGCTCTTCTTCTTGTCCTTGCCGAGCAAGGTGTGGTGGGGCGACAAGTAACGCGTGCCGCCGCAGCCAGCCGTTTTGTGCTTCCCCACGGAGCTGTCTGCAAACTTAAAAGGGAATTTCAACTTGTGCCTGCTGAGGGACAGGGCTTTGTCAAGCTTGCTCACAAGTTGCTCCTGATCCGAGGCCAGCTTCTTCTTCTTAATCTTTAACTGCAGGAGGAGGACACGCAAGGGGCACAGGTGAATTCACTGCAGGCACCTGTGCTTCCCCCCCATCTAACGGTTGACTACACTCACTGCCATGATCTCCAACAGCTCTGACTTGAGGAGACTGCCTGCAGCTTGCCCATCTATCAAATAACAGTGCTTCCCAAACTGTGGGTTGCAACCCAATGTGCGGTGGGTCGTGACACAATGCTCAAATCAGCCCCCAAAAGCCTTACTTGGAGTCCCCCAGAGGCTGCTTCCATGTTGCACCCTCCCGCAACCCACTCTCTTTGCGGGCCTTAGAAAGCCTCCCAGACACAACTGGAAACTACTTCCAGTTTACTTTCATCCAAGATGACCAGATGTCATAACCACAAAAGGACAAGGCAGCCCAAAATGTAGAATATCCAAGAAAAATGTAGGACATGACAAAATAAAAGCTAAAAACACTGGTATACTGATTTCATGTGACACTATATTGTTATTAAATTTACAACCATATTGCATATAATTTATTAATTTTAAGAGGGCTCTGCACTGCCTGTGGGGCAGCTCACAAGGATAAGGAGGACATTTAAGTTCTTTTCCAGGACACAAGGATAAAAAAAGAGGACATCCTGGAAAAAGAGGACATCTGGTCACCCTGCAGCTAAGCCACCTTTCAAAGGCCTCTGATCGCCAGTTTTTAATCTCCTCTTTGAGGGACGCCTGATCAGCTTTCAAGCATCCCCCAGTGTTTTCCAAAACACAGTTTTAAAAATGCTGGTTTTGCTGGATGAAACCAGAAGACTATGAAAAAGGGGGGGGGGGGAAACAAAACACAACTTTCTCCTTTGTGCTGAACAGAGTATTTAATGACTGGAGTCCCCTCATGTTGAGCAACTTAATCTTAACACTCTGGCATTCAAAGCAATGAGAGGCTGTGGGAGAGGCAGGTGTTCACCATAATTTTTGTGCCTTTAATTGATTTGCAATACCCCCTATTATGTATTTAATGACAGCTATGCCGTTCTGACTCCATTGTGATATTTTTGGTGGAAGAAACAGGGGAGGTAAAAGAATAGCAGTTCATAAGATATAAGCCATCATTCACAGCCTTAGCCTCCGAGGCTGAGTACTCCCTGGAATCTTATCAGAAGCAAAATTAAAAGAGATGGTTTAAGGGTGGGAGGTGTTTTTCCTCTGATGAAACATGACAAGAAAAGCGCACAGTGTTTTGTGAACACTTGCAAAGATTTCTTGCAGCACTCTGGAAACCTTTAGCCCACTCCTGGCCCACACAGACCATTTTACACATCTTGTGATGCGCATGGTTCATTCTACAGCACCCGCTATTCCCAGGCGGTCTCCCATCCAAGTACTAGCCCAGGAACTCTGTTTGGCTCCTAAGTTTACACAGGAGTAGACCCAAAAGCCAATACACTGAGGTGACAAAAAAAAAATTGACATTTGACACATGTGGCCTGCATTCAAATTTCTGCTCATCTCAGATGTTCCCTTGGCTGGGCAATCAGACGAGACCCTCTCTCATTCTAACTTACCTCCTATCACATACATGAGAGAAGATTCAAGAATAAGGAAGCTTTGGTTCATAGAAGCTTAATGGCAGGATATGGTTGCCACATGGCGATATTCCCCTGCCATTCTGCCCCAATGAAGCTTCCTTTGGACTGCAGGTCTAGGCGATCAAAGGTTTAACTAGGTTCTGAAGCTCACTCAAACTACCTAATCTTTCTATATTCCAAGACTTAATATAAATTTGTTGCATCCGCAAGAAAGTTTCACTATGGACAAATCAGAGGGACAACACAATCTGATGAGCCTTGCCTTTCACAAGCGATTCCTTAAACTCAAAACTAAACCTGTAGTGGAAAAGGTGTTCATGCCACCACCCCTAACTCCCTGCCCTCTCTGCCCCAGGCACAATGTCACATGGGCCCCAAAGCACAAACCTCGCTAGAAAAGTTGACCAACATGTCTTGCTCATCCCAGCTTCGATGCCTGATCTTCATCTTCTCATTTTTGCACTCCACATCCTCGTCCTCGTCTAGAAGGAGGCCCCGGTGCCTCTTCCTGGTTCCTTCGCCCGTCTCTGAGTCTTCGGAGAGCAGCAAGCACCTGCCCAGCCTAAAAACCAGATACAAGGAATCAGTGGTTGGGGCCGCAGCTTCTCGCAGGACCACAGAAGTAAAGAGAAGCTAAAGCGAAGAGTCTTCCCGCCACAAGCCAAGCCTTTGAGGGACAGCAGCTACAAGGAAGAAAGCCTTGGTCAGGAGTGGCCACCTCTCTCCAACATAAAAGTACGACGTCCTTGATGGTGGCAGTGCCAAGCTAAGCCAGAGAGAAGAGGCTGCAGGGGCATTATGAGGCAGGTAAGTTTGAAAACCACTGGGTTATGGGAAGGAAGAACACTTTTCCCCTGAGTTGGTTGGCAACCTTCAGTCTCGAAAGACTATGGTATAAGCCTACAGCACCCGGTATTCCCAGGCGGTCTCCCATCCAAGTACTAACCAGGCCTGACTCTGCTTAGCTTCCGAGATCATGGTATAAGCCTACAGCACCCGGTATTCCCAGGCGGTCTCCCATCCAAGTACTAACCAGGCCTGACTCTGCTTAGCTTCCGAGATCATGGTATAAGCCTACAGCACCCAGTATTCCCAGGCGGTCTCCCATCCAAGTACTAACCAGGCCTGACCCTGCTTAGCTTCCGAGATCATGGTACAAGCCTACAGCACCCGCTATTCCCAGGCGGTCTCCCATCCAAGTACTAACCAGGCCTGACCCTGCTTAGCTTCCGAGATCATGGTACAAGCCTACAGCACCCACTATTCCCAGGCGGTCTCCCATCCAAGTACTAACCAGGCCTGACCCTGCTTAGCTTCCGAGATCATGGTATAAGCCTACAGCACCCGCTATTCCCAGGCGGTCTCCCATCCAAGTACTAACCAGGCCTGACCCTGCTTAGCTTCTGAGATCTGCCTCTTTGCATTTCGCCAAAAGTCAGAAACCTGTTATACTCCTGCTTTCTGGGAAGATATGACTTCCACCACCACTGCAGCCTTCACAATGGGAGTGCAACCCCTAGAGACCAAGAGGGTGCACTATGCCAGGGTGACCCAATGGCAGACATCAGGGACATGCCTGCTTTTGCAGTTTATATATAATAATTTAAGAAGCCAAAGCGTTTGGGGGGGGGGAACCAAAAAGTAGCCTAGTTGTCTATTCTGGTGGTTGCGTATTGCATAGCTGACCTTATTATGGCTAGAAGGTTCCCCCAATGCTTAAAAGCAAAATTGGTTGCCCTAAACCTTACAATCATCGTTGCATGCTCTCATCAAGCCAGAGTGGGCCTGTGGGGCTGGCTGTACCAGAATTAAGTCCTGGAGCATGTGTTCTCCATCTGAAGGGCCTTGAGATCCAACGCTGGAGCTCATGCAAGGGATGGAACTTCAAGTGCACCAAGCAGAAGGTAAGGGCAAAAGGCCAGGCTCTTGGTTTTCATTCCAGGCCAAGCCAATCAAGAGCCTGCATCCTTACAGTCACAAGGGCTTGTTGTTATCTAGCCCTGTTTACTTCTACTAGGACTGAGTGGATATATAGCACCAGAATCCAAGGTTCCAGCCTCAGTCCGTCAGGATTCTGGCTCAAGCCCTAAAATCCCTGACAGGCAGACTCTCAGGAGACAGCGTAAACCAGTGCAACCCCTGGCATCTGCTTGTCCACAAAAAATTGGATTTTAAAAGATTGCTGTTGAATATGGCAGTAAATCTCAGCTGCAGGGCGTAAGTACAGAACATTCCCTATCCTGGACACTCCGTCCTCTAAATTCAAAGTTTTAGAAGGGGAGATTGTAAGGAGGGCGGTCATGCCACATAGACAGAATCTAGATGATGGACTTCGGTGTTCATTTTTAGAATGCACAGAATTCCAAACCTCCTGGACTCACACACACACACACACACACACACACACACACACACTCTATCACGTAATTCCAGAAATCAATAACTTTATCAAGTTATGACAGTAGATAAACAAAAGCAGAGGATTACAAAGGGGAGGGTGAAGAGTTGATAAAGACATGCCGGACAGACAAGCAAGAGAGAGAGAGAGAGAGAGAGAGAGAGAGACAGACAGACAGACAGACAGACAGACAGACATATTGCAGAGGCTGGCACCAAATTGCTCTTTAAGGCCCCAGCAACATGGTCAAGGGTAAGTGCTGGCAATCCCTGGATCGAGCACTGAAGTCTGCAAGAATGACCAGGTTAACAAAATCCAGCCAGACAGCAATTCTTTAAGCTCCTGCATTGGCGAAAAAGCACACCAAAAGCAAAAAAATTATAATAAATCATTTTTTAAAACCCTGGAAAAATAAGCCAAAATTTGGCAGAGAGGAAGCAAAATTGCCATTTCAACAACTATGTAGTGAAGGCAGAGGCACAAGAGGAAGCACTGCAGAGAGGACACAGGAAGGCCCGAATATCTCCTGCACACACTTGAGGGTGCATTGGGGAATTTTCTGTAAGAAGCCAAAGCCCCTGACCAGGATCAGGGCCCCATACAGAAGCACTTTATTTGCTCCTCACCTGTCATACTAGTATTCCGCTTCACGTAGTTAATCTGATGCCCCCCACGCGTGACAGCACCCGTCCCGCTACATCAATACAAGCCACCGTGCTACAAACCACACCACCACGCGCGACAACCCTTCTGTTCAATATGCATGCAACTGCCAGCTCAAAGCCACGCGGAAAGAGAGCTACTGTGTGCGGTGCGTATCCCCCCGCCAGGGCGCAGACCGGAGGCTGGACATTTGACCGGTTCAAAAGGACTTGGTCATCCAATCAGCCAAGTGTGAAGTCAAATATTGTCAAAAAATGGTTGGCAAGGATCTCGAAAGCATCCATTTTAATAGGACAACAAAAATACACCCCCAAGAGGTTCAAGTGGCAATTGCAGACTCTAGCCACTTGCAACCCTTGCTCGGCTACCCCCCACGCCTCACCGGTTGTCCCCCCAAGCCCCCAGAGCAAGGAGACTCAAGCAGCCAGAGACTTATCCCCTCTGCCCCTCTTACAAAGAGGCTGTTTTTTTCCAGAACATTTTGCAAGAGGCGTGAGCAGCAGTCACTTTGGGGGGGGTGCGGTGCAATTGCACAGCCAGTTAGATTTTTGCCCCCAGGCAGCCTGCAGTCAAGTGCAATTGCTACCCCTGCACCCTGTCTAGCTATGTAGTCCAAGCCCCTGCACAGTTCTTCACTTTGGTCCATAGGCTAGAACAGGGGTGTCCAAACTTTTTGGCAAGAGGGCCACATCATCTCTCTGACACTGTGTCGGGGGCCGAATTAATTTACATTTCAAATTTGAATAAATTTACATAAATGAATATATTAGAGATGGAACTTGTATAAATGAATGAAGGTCTTGCAATAGCTCAAGGCCTATAAAAGTCCTTGCACAAAGCAAGGCTAGCCTTTCCTTCACTGCCACTGCTGCATCACAGACATGAAACAGGAAGTAGTGGAGGGAGCCCTCATCCCACAGGTCATGCAAGAGCTCAAACAGTCATCTTCACACTGAGAGCAGTTATGTCAGGCCAGCATGGGCTCCAGCAAGTCTCCGGAGGGCCAGGGTCATTGGAGACTGGGGGCTCCCCGCGGGCCGGATTGTGAGTCCCCAAGGGCTGCAAGTGGCCCCCGGGCCGGGATTTGGGCACCCCTGGGCTAGAACACCAGGGTTATGTCTACAGTTATGAAGTTGTGTTTTTTTTAATGATTTAACACAGGAAAACAACAGCAAATAAAAAATAAAACCAAAATGGACGTTTAAGCAGTTGTGCTAAGTCCACAGCTTAGTAATCGTGCTAAATAGACTTAGTGGCATTCTCGACTTTGTGGAATATTTGACAATATCTGACTGCAGTCAAATAACGGGCAAACAGATTGGTCCAGCTGACCATTTTTGACCAGTCAATTGACTGGTGTGCCAACCCTAGCAGTGACTCTGCTGCACCCAGCTTGCCCACAGTCCGGCCTTACTTTCCACTCCTGCCGTCACTCTTCCCTCTCTCCTTAGGGGGCGACAGAGCGCTCGATCCATGCTTCCTCTTCCTGGGCCTTCCTGGGCCTCGTCTCGCCAAGCTTCTACTTTTCTCGTCATGCTTTTCCCTTTAAAAAAACCACATGCTTGACCGTTAACAAAAAAAAAAAACCACCCCAACTAAAATGTAAAAAAAAATAAAAAATGAAGAAATGAAAACCCGGGAGGGGGGGATTACAAGGGAGAAGCCAAAAACTACTCCGGAGTCTCGATCACCAAGCCTCTAAGCTGCCCTACACAAATCTGAAGTCCTACAGAAAGGCCACTAAATCCACACACAGCCTACGTAAACCACGCCGTCACTGATTCACTCTCAAAGCTTTGCAAAACTTGCGCCAGCACGGTGATGCACTGGGGGGGCTGCGGATGAGACCACAAAGGTACAAGCCTAGAGACGGGGATGGCGTCCAACCAGCCAGCTACAACAAGGTATCAGAATCAGGAAGATCCAATTGCCACTTACTCGGAGTCTCTCCGCCGCTGGAGCTTCACCAGTTCCCTCTGCTTCTCCTTATATCTCCTCTGCAGCTCAGCCAACCTCATCCGGTAGTCCAACTCCATTGTGCCCATATTTTCAATGGCGGACTTGATGGAGAACATCTGATAATGAGGAAGTGAGGCGGTCATCAAGGATTTAGGACAGGAGGGCAAGGGAAAAAAACAGTTTCAGAAGACACTCAGCAGCAGTTGAAATTATTGAACCAAACAAAGGAGGACTTAGCTTCCTGGTACAGTGGCATCACTAAAGTTGGTGTCACCCAGGGTGGTAACTCGTGGTGACACCCCATGGACCTCCTCACAAATGTAGTAATAAATAATGCAACAACAACTAACAAATAATATTTCTTTACTATACACCGAACAAATCAGTAACCAACCAAAAACTAGTGGCCAACTTGATGACACTCATACAGCTGAATAAGAGATGTAGTATTAGCTCTGATCCATGGGAATGAGAACCTACTCAAACCGTCACCTGATTGGTTCCCTGCTATGTCATCACAACACCTCATTGGCTGTTGGAACAATCAGTCTCATTGGTCAGTTCTGAGTTACAGACATCCACTTTATGTTACATAAGGCACTTGTGTTTTCCTTTCCTTGTTATTTGGCTACAAAAAGCGCTTTGTTTCATTGCATTCTGCAGTAAATTTCCCATCGAATAATATACAATGACTCTATGGCATTGTTCATAAATATAAATTTTCCAAAAGGTTTCCACAATTTTGGCCAGTAGTGGTGTCACACACACCCCGGAGGTGTCACATGGTGCAGTCGTCCCCCCCAGACCCCTCGTGACACCACTGTCTCAGGATGCTCCCAAATTCCCTTTCCTGCACACACCCAATCCAGCATGTTTTCTTCTCTGGCAGCAGAACAGGAGCAAAAACATCCCCTCACCGGTTCATCTTTCTTCTGCATCCAGCTGTACTTTTTGTTTGGATTCAGTTCCCTGGGCAGGCGGATGTTCTTCAGGCTGTCCATAAATGGGGTTGAGAGGACCTCCATCAGCATTTGGGTACTGGCAGCCAACAGGCTCTCCAGGGTTGGTCGCACTGGGAAGATCTCCAGACCTGCTTGAGAGACAGTGTGAGATGATGCCATCTGAGTACGGACAGGTAAGCCTCAGGTACACGAACAGTATGTAAAATTAAGAAGGTGCTTCCCCCCCCCCATTTAGGGTTGCTTTTACTTTACTAAATGTAGGTCAAATAATTAAAACTAGGATCAGATCCTAGTCCACTGAGGGCATCTCATTGGCGACAAAAGCCTCTACACTTGGTCAGACTAACCTGGTGTCACGACCCCTGACCTGCACAACTGTTCACAGTCTGACCCCAGGAAGGAGAAAGTGTTCAGATTGAAAGGATCATCCCCGGACCCAGTGGGCCTGCTGGTTGGGAGACCCTGGAACCACGAAGTCATGGCCCCTTGAAGAACCTGGTCTCTCCCACATCTAGAGTATCAGGTTCCCCTGAGCTGCATATTGGCACCAGCAAAAGACCAAGAGGCCTGCAATGGAACAAAGGGAAAGTGCAAAGCTACAGGCCAGACGGCTGCCCCTTTAAATCTCTTTGACTTCCAGGCAGGGATCTCCAGGTTGGGAAGAAGACTCTGGACCTGCAAGTATCTCAGACTTTGTTTCTCCTCCAGAACCTTTGGAGCAAGATGGCTCTCGTGGAACTCTCCAAGGTGCTGCAACCCTACCTTCCTCCTGGAGGTCAGAACAGGCCACCTGGGCATAACATCTAGCTCTAGTCCAGCTTCCCAAATCTCACAGCGGCCCACCAGACGCCTCAGGGGGCACACACGTATCCTGTTGCCATTCCCTTGCATCTGGCATTCAAGTACTGTATATCCTACTTCTACAGCCAGGAGGTTGCATTTACCCATCATGGCTTGTCACCTGTGATGGACTTTTCAAGGCACCTAGGCCAGGTGCCACTCCAACATCCTGTGGCAAGGAGTTCTACAGATTGATGGCACGCTGGGTAAGTCGATCCTTCCTTTGCCACCCAATCCATGCGTATTTACTCAGAGGTAGGTCCTACTGCGTTAGGATTTCCTTGCCAGCAGCAGGCACCGACATACCGCCCACAGCTCCCCGCTCACCTTGATTTTCCTGCCTTCTCTTCTCCAGCTCCAACTCTGCAATCTCGCTCAGCAGCGTGATCCCTTGCAAGAAAGTGTGCTCCGGCGACAGGGTGGCGGACACTTCCAGGTTCACCACCGCCTCCTGTGCAATGCTGTCGCTCGTCAGCAAGGGACACACCTGAGGCAGCTCAGCTGCCGCCGCCAAGACATTCATGCCGGCCAAAGGGTCGTCCGGTTTAATGTCCAGGGGCGGGACGTGGCAGGAGATCACCTCACTTGAATAGCAAGGTGCTTCCAAGGCTGGCTCCTCCGCTTCCTGAGGCATGCTGGGAAATTCCCTTCTCTGAGGAGACCGAATGTGAGGCAGTTCTGTGGCAAGAAGAGATTCCTCTGCCTGAGGCATGAGGCCCATCGTGGGCTGCTCATCGTCCCTGTGCAACAACGTCCCAGCGTAGTCCATATGGACTGGGCAGGGTTCTGTGCCATCCACTGCCTCTGCTTGAGTCTCCATTTCCTCCGAGCAGGCCACCACTTGATACGCGGGCTGGCAGTCCTCAAGGGCACCTTCTTCATGCTCCGAACCACTCAGGGCTTTCCCACGATGCGACAAAGGGCTGCAACGGTTCACGTCCTGGACCGGGAGGATGACGGAGGTGGCCATGCTCAGCGTCTCCATGTCCTGCTCACAGAGACTGCCTTCCCGGCTCTCATCCATCTCGACCTCCGTTTTCACCCGCTCTTCCAGGGGCCCCTCTTCCTCCACAGCCTGGATGGGCGTGCGGACCTTGGAGGGGGAGAGATGGATGGGCTTGACCTCCGGAGCAAGGGCCAGGCGCTCAAGATCCCCGGTGGGCAGCGGTACGTCGGGCGCCAAGCCATCCGCGTCGGACGCGGCAGTTGGCTGGAGGAGGTAGGGGTAGTGTCTTCGAAAGGAGGCTGGGAGGGACTGGAATGCATACCCTGATGGAAGTTCTGCAGAGGGAAGAACAGCTGATGTGACGGGAGGAGATCACAAGGAGGCAGCAACCCCTTCTCTCCTAGAGAGGACCCCCAAGTAGGGTTGGGTGGAGGCCCCAATTCTGCTGCATAAATGCAAAGACCCGTGCTGGGTCAAGAAATCAGATATGTTAACACAACATCTAGCCCCAATCTTTGGGGAAACAGGTTTGAAAATACGTGGGCTGTGATAATGATTATTTAAGCTTGTCGGGCAATAGAGAAAGATCTTAGCCAGTCAATCGTACGAATGACAATTCAAATGAACGACTCGTACAGTCGTGGACATTTATGGCTATTTAGCCACCTTGTGAGACTTTTAGCCTGAAAGACACAATGCACACCTTTGAGGGGGAGAGATAATCATCTCACTGTGCGTTAGCTACACCACTGCATTCAATCCACTGGAGCATTTTTTTTTAATAGGTTAAATAAAATGTTCTTAAAACAAATAACCAACTCAGTCTACAGCCCAATTATTCATCACAAGTCTCCCAGCCTTCCTTCAGAGAGGTCTGGCTGACATCCAGGGATTATCTTGTTCTGTCATCTTAACAACCCTATGAAGTTAATTAGTCTGACCTGCCCAAGGTCACCTGGTCAACTTTGCTAGCAGAGGGTGGGAACCTGAATTGAGGTCTCCTCTGCCCAAACCCAAGTAATCAACCACTTCACTCACTCACTCCCTGGCAAAAAATCTCAGAAGGAAGATTCTCAGTGGTTTGGGGGCATCTTCAGCATTGCAGATCACCACCCTTTCCTACTGCGCATGCGCGCGCGCGCACACACACACACCCCTGTCTATAAGGGATTCACATGACTTTCCCCTTCTAGTGAGCCACCCGGGCACAGAAAGAACTCAGTTGCTTCTCTGATAGCACTCCTTCTACAGATATTAAAAATTGAAGCACTAAACCCTCTTGAGCTGAACACAGAAACTAAGTGTAGGATTAAATACCTAAATGCCAGTTCCTAAACATTCTTAACACCCAGAACCAAATTTCTAGGGGTCTGACTGACCAAGCACCTGGGATTTTTCTAGCCTCTAGCCCAGTGCTTCCCAAACTTTTTAGCACCAGGACACACTTTTTAAAATGACAATTTATCACAACGCACTAGACAAAAGAAAAAAAAAAAGAGAGAGATCTAGAAAGAAATATTTTTATTAAAAATAAAATAATAATAATCAAGGTCCTGTACTCCTGAGGCTGCCAGGGACTTTAAATATAGTGTGCGTGTGTAGACATTTACTAGACTCTCTCTAGGAATGGAGTTCAAGGACTGTTCCCCCCCCCCAAACCTTTACAGTCATGCCAGAACCCAGATGTCTGAACTGGAGAGCAAGACGTGCAGTTAGGGACTTCCAGGTCAGGCAAAAGGCTGAAACTGGGTTCACATGTGATCTTCAGCACGCTTGCAAAGTGGTTTTTTTTTTAAAAAAAAGTTTCAAACAATTTTCACAACCCATCAAAAACCAGGTCACGACCCACTGGTGGGTTCCAACCCATAGTTTGGGGAACACTGCTCTAGCCTCATTGGTCAGATGTTGCCCAATTGTTTCAAACAATTATTATTCCACATTCTGATTGGTCCTTAAGCCTCCACTGGAGGGGGGGGTACATTGCTTGAACTGGGAGGGTTTGAGGCAGGAGAGAAAGATAAGGAAGAAAGTGGGAGAGAAAAGGAGACCGGGTCAACACGCTAGGGAACTTGGGCTTCAGTCTGGTTTTCTTACCTGGGAACAGAGCCTGGTACGGACTGGAGGTCTCTTTCTCCAGCTCCTTCTTTTCCACACTCTCAGGTTCTTCCTCTTCTTTTGGAGGGATGGCGGGAGCAGGGGGTGGAGAAGCAGGGGGCGGACTGGAAGGATGGGAGATGGGAGTGGCGGGGTAGGAGTAGGCTGGCTGTGCGGGCGGCTCCTCCATCTTTTGGATAACCTCAGCTTTGAGAACGGACACGGGGGAAGCCCTGGGAGACAGGGGAGGTGGACTCACTGCCTTGCTGTAGGACGCAGAAGTGCTGGGGGATAGGATGGGAGGCTTCCGGTGCAAGAGGCCTGAACCGGAGGAGGCAAGGCCCGACTTGGCAGCGTCCAGGCTCCGCTTGGAGACCTTCTCTTCCATCTCCACCCGCTGCTCACTAGCCTTGAGCCTCTCCTGTTGAGAAAGAGGAAGGCTTTTTTGAGAAAAAAACAAAAAACACAAGGCCAACAAGGGTTGAAGAAGACAGAAAGAAAACGTTCACATGGACCACAGTCAAATTCAGAGTTTTGGAAACTGAAGGTCATTATGGTCAGGTATTCATGCCTTGTTCTGAATCACCACTGGATGCCCCCAGTTCCTACCTGTTCTCCTGGGTGCCTCTGTCTTGGATCTAGCAAGATCTCATGAGATCTAAGATAGCAGCACCCGGACGAGCCAGGAAGAAGAGGCTGCAGGGGTACTGAGACCCAGGTAAGTTTGGGAACCACTGATGTAGCCCCATTCCGTCTCCTCCAAAGGAGCAGCTCTCTAAACTTTTAGTTTAAGTCTTTCTCAGCTGCAATCCTTCCAGCTGGAGGTGGCAAGTAACAAACCTGGCACTTTCTGCGTGCATCCCTCTCTCTGTTTCTAAAGTAGCCACCCCTGTGCAGGTAAGAATGTCGCAAACATGGGACTCCCCCATACCCACAATGAATAGAACTGTTTCTGGGTCCTCACTGAACTCCAGAGGTATGAAACTGGCGGTGGGGAGGGAGAGAGAAGATGTAGCAAAGGATGTGGTGACGGCACCTGGCCTAGATGCCTTTAAAAAGGGAATTGGACCGATTTCTGGAGGAAAAGCCCATCATGGGTTACAAGCCATGATGGGTTTGTGCAACTTCCTGATTTTAGAATTAGGCTACCTCAGATTGTCTGATGCAAGATGCCTCTGCTTGTCTTGCATGCTCCCTGAGGTACCTGGTGGGCCCCTATGAGACACAGGAAGCTGGACTAGATGGGCCCTTGGCCTGATCCAGCAGGGCTCTCTCAGTGCGCTTATTCGGAAGTAAGCCCCACTGAGTCCAATGGGATTTAATCCCAGAAGTCACGCATGTTGCAACATGTTGCTGTGTGACCCACCTTGTGAGTTCTCCCACTGAGCTGTGGTTTCTAATCTCAGCGAGTGAGCTCAGCTCCTGACTAGGGTAGCTGGCAGTCACATGATGGGGGACTTCCAAACAGAATTTCCTAAGACAATGACTCGTAACATTGCACGGGCATAGTCCAAAGGAGAACTGGGGTTTAATTTAGTATTCATCCCTCGTGGCTGATCCTTGTCTAGCTCAATTCTGGAAAGAACCTCAAAAAGGCCAGATGAGAAAAGTTGCTGATCAGAAACTGGGAATATTTAGTGACATGGTAAAAGCATGGGGGGGGGGGCTGGGGATAAGATGGGGATATCCCCTGGGGGCTGGGGATAAGAATAGGCCCTCAGTTTGGCTGTACTTGTCGTAAGAGGCGACTAAACAGCCACCAGGTAGATGGGACTCGTCAGCCTGGGAAGGCGGCTCATCTGAGAGAAGGAAAACTCTGATCCCAAACCTCCACTGCCTTGTGGCTACATCCAGTTATGGGAAAGGCTTCAGGAGACAACCTCGAGGCAAAATCCAGAGCTGGAGTCCCTGAGGCAGTTCATGGCTGAACACAGTCACGTTCTGGCAACTCCTGCGACGCCGCTGGAACCAACCGTATTGGCCTCTACCTTTCCATTGGACCATTTCAGCGACATGGAGAGGGGGGATTTGCTGCATGGGTGACAGCCTATCCTCCATACCTACTTCACCCAGGCTTCGCACACTGGAGAGGACACTCTGTTCCAGAGCGTGACACCATGGTCTTCCGAGACTGAAGGATGCCAACAAGGTAAAAGCACCAAACTTTATACAAATCAAGAGAGGCTGAAATCTGCTGACAGCTTTCAAACAACAGGATGCCTGACTGTAGTGTTGGAAAGGTCACGCCCATGGAATTTTGGTTTCCAAGATGGTGGCAGTTCAGGTGGCATCAGGGTTGATTGATCAGGCGTGATGATGGACAAGCTTGAGAACGTAAGAGCCCCGCTGGATGAGGCCAAAGGCCCAGCTTCCTGTACCTCACAGCGGCCCACCAGATGCCTCTGGGAGCACACAAGAGACCTGCATCCTGTAGCCACTCCCTCGCATCTGGCACGGCAGAGGTAGCCTACCTAAAACCAGGAGGTTGCACATACCCATCATGGCTTGTAACTTGTGATGAGCCTTCCCTCCGTCAATCTGTCCAACCCCTTTTGAAGGGTTTCTAGGCCGGACGCTATCGCCACATCCTGTGGCAAGGAGTTCCACAGATTAATTACACAGTGGGCAAAAAAAATATTTTGTCTGTTCTACCTCTCCTGCCACTCGGTTTTAGTGGATGTCCCCTAGTTACGGTGTTGCTTGAGAGGGAAAAGAATACCCCTCTATCCATCCCCTGCATAATTTTCTATGTCTCGATCACGACCCCTATCAGGCACCTTTTTTCTAGACCAGGGCTCTCCGCACTCTGGTCTGCAAGCTGGATGCGGCACCCTGTCTAATCCCTCCCCCGCATGAGCTTACCGTTCTGCAGGGGAGCCTCTTTTTCGTGCCACCGATCTCCCCTGAACTACACTCTTGCTAGCTTCTTCCAAGTACTGCTTCCCAGCAGCTGTTGCACCTGGATTTCCGGGCAGATGCACTGGCCAGGTGAGGTTTTGGAGAGACCGGTGGCTCCCCAGAGGAACGGTAAGCTCCATTTGCAATGGGGACACCTTTCCTGGCGCGTCGCAGTCTGTTTTTTTAGACCACTGTTCTGGATTGAAGAACCCCAAACACTGTAGCCTTTCCTCATAAGGGAGGTGCCCCAACTCAGTAATCATTTTGGTCGCTCTCCTCTGCACCTTACCCAGTTCCACTGCACCTTTCTTGAGACACGGTGACCAGAACTGGATGCAATACTCCAGGTGTGGCCTCACCATCGATTTGTACAATGGCATTACAACAGTGGCGTTATAACAGCGCTATTGGAACTTACCACCAACTGCGCACTCCTGTGCAACTCCATCGCGTGCGCGGCCTGCTGCTGCAGGATGTACAATTCGTGCTGACGGAGCAGCTGCTGGTGAGACAAGAGCTGCAGCTGGTGGGCATGCTGGAGGGAGTTCCGTGTCGGGGGGTACATCGTGGGCCAGAGCGGCGGTGCACGATCCATCAGTTCCGCTACAGTTAAAAAGCAGACGGATAAGAAGTCACAAATATTGTCCCACTCAAAGCAGCCGGCCAACAGCATGCAATGCAGGAGGTTAATCTTCTCCAAAGCACTGGCCCTGAAAGCTGGGCAAACTCACAAGGTTATGTATTTAGGGAAAAGAAATGCTGCCTCCGACGCATTCTCGGCATCACCTGGCAGGACAAAGTTCCTAACAACACAGTCCTGGAACGTGCTGGAATCCCTAGCATGTATGCACTGCTGAAACAGAGACGCCTGCATTGGCTCGGTCATGTCGTGAGAATCGACGATGGCCGGATCCCAAAGGATCTCCTCTATGGAGAACTCGTGCAAGGAAAGCGCCCTACAGGTAGACCACAGCTGCGATACAAGGACATCTGCAAGAGGGATCTGAAGGCCTTAGGAATGGACCTCAACAAGTGGGAAACCCTGGCCTCTGAGCGGCCTGCTTGGAGGCAGGCTGTGCAGCATGGCCTTTCCCAGTTTGAAGAGACACTTGGCCAACAGACTGAGGCTAAGAGGCAAAGAAGGAAGGCCCATAGCCAGGGAGACAGACCAGGGACAGACTGCACTTGCTCCCGGTGTGGAAGGGATTGTCACTCCCGGATTGGCCTTTTCAGCCACACTAGACGCTGTGCCAGAACCACCTTTCAGAGCGCGATACTGAGCTCCTTGCCCAGTCTTTCGAGACTGAAGGTTGCCAATATATAAATCTTCTCCAAAGCACTGGCCCTGAAAGCTGGGCAAACTCACAAGGTTATGTATTTAGGGAAAAGAAACAAACCCACATTCTTACATCAAGGTCAGACAGACAAATACTCCACAAACAAGTTGAAGGTACCAATTGTGCAAGTCTGCCTCTTTTGTAACATTAATGTGCCTGTACTAAAGGATACTGAAGCCTCACCTCTTGACCACTGGAGATCCTTCAACCTCATTCCTGGTTCATGAGGCTTTAGCAGGAATGGCCAAGGCTTTTTTTTTTTTCAAGCCAGTCCCTACAACCATCATCAATCCTCCACCGTGAGAATTTATCTTTGCTTTCCAGTACTTGAATTACAAAGGGAGGAGAGGCAGAGGGAACCTGACCTCCCTCCGTTAGTTTTTAGAAGACTCCAGGGGGGCATTGTTTGGGGAAATGTCAGAGGACAGATTTTTGGATTTCATCCACCCCCACTCACTTTTCACCCCCTACTTCAACCACCAGAGCAGTGGTTGCCAAACTCGCCACGGTCACAGAGGCCCCCGCAGCCTCTTCTTCCCAGCTTTGCAGGAAGCCATCATCTCGGATCTCGCAAGATCCAAGATGGCAGCATCCAAATCTGGTGAGATCTTGCAAGACCCGGGTGGCACCTGGGAAAACGGGTAGGAAGGGATACCAGCGACATCCCACGGTGCCCCTGTTAAGTGTGCCGCAATGCCCCAAGCCATGGCAACACACACTTTTTGGGAACCCTTGTACCAAATTTCTGGATGCAACTGCAGAAGCCTCTCCACAAGAGGAGACCACTCAGTAGACTACCCACAAGACAGAAAGTCCCCTTTGCTTGGTCCCAGGGTGCAGATTGGTCCAGCCTCTCCATCAATCCATCTCCACATGCATTCAGGAAGGGTTCAAGGAGCCAAGTCCCTTATTTAGCTACTCACCAAAGTGTGGGAGGTGCTCACTCGGGATCACAACCAGCTGGCCGGACTGAGGATCCCTGGCAAACTGGTAGGCAGAAGGGAGAGCTCCCCCCATGCTGGGAGGGAAGGCGGGAGTCATGCCTTGGTGCAAAGAGGGGGGGCCAAGGCCTAAGAGAAAAACCAGTGATCAGAAAAGAACTCAAGCAGGAGAAACAGCTACCCTGTCTTTCCCCCTTCCTGGGTTTGAGAATCCACTTCCCCAACACCACAGATCGGGTTCAGACATGACATTAAACGACTGGTGCCATGTGTGCGCAAGGAAACCTTTTCTTTTTAAAAGGTGGGGGGAGAGGGTGAAACTCAAGGTTGTCGATTTGCTCAGGATGCTGCCAGATTCTGTACTGCATAGTGTGTGTGTGTGTGTGTGTTGGGGGGAGTAGAACATGATTGGTGGATATCAATAGCCATGCCAGTACCTAAACCTTCTCTTCGACCGATGAAGGAAACTGACCGATAGATGAACAAAATTGACCAATAGATGTACAAAAACAACTGCTCCTGCAAATTTCAGTGAAGCTTCCCTCCGGCTCTTCAAACCCCAGCCAAATTCTGCAGTCCTAAATGTGGAGAGGATAATGCCAGATTCTCACCGTAGGGATGGCCTGCTAGCCACATTGAAGAGCTGCCGGTCCTGGGCAACCAGGGGTGAGCCGCCAGGTGGGACGCTGGGTCGGCGGACCATCGCCCTGAGCCGCTCAAGGGTGGTCCGCCCGTCACCATGAGGTTGGAGTTCAAGCCATTTGTGGTGCAGCCAGTGGGGTGTATTCGAGCAAAGTCTGCCAGCTCTTTGCTTTCTCTGAGGGAGACAGAAGGAAAAGCATGAGAAGGACCAGGCAACTCTTTTTCTGTACTGCCAAGGCAGTTCTCCGGCAGCGAGGGCTCTTGGTCTGGTCTTTGCTACGCTGTAGCACCACCCCAATGATGGCCAAAGAGGGTACTGCAACTCATCAACCCAGGTGATCTACAGAGCCAAGAGGAGCTTGACTGACTCTAGCTGTGACTTCAGGTTCAGTTCTTTAGTCACCTTCTCTTAGACCATGGGTGCCCAAACCCCGGCCCTGGGGCCACTTGTGGCCCTCAGGGCCTCTCAATGCGGCCCTTAGGGAGCTCCCAGTCTCCAATGAGCCTCTGGTGATTTGTTGGAGCCCACACTGGCCCGAAGCAACTGCTCTCAGTGTGAGGGCAACTGTTTGACCTCTCGGTGAGCTGTGGGATGAGGGCTCCCTCCACTGCTTGCTGTCTCACATCTGTGATGCAGCAGCGGCAGCAAAGGAAAGGCCAGCCTTGCTTTGTGCAAGGCCTTTTATAGGCCTTGAGCTATTGCAAGACCTTCATTCATTCATATAACTTCATCTTTAATATATTCATTTATGTAAATGTATGTAAATTTATTCAAATTTGAAGTGTAAATTAATTCTTTTTTTCTCCCGGCCCCCACAGTGTCAGAGAGACAATGTGGCCCTCCTACCAAAAACTTTGGATACCCCTGTCCTAGACTGCCACTTTTTGAACCCAACTACTCCCATGATACCAATGTTGAACTTGCTCTCCCCCCCCCATTTTCATTCACTGCTTTGGAGTTCAGCCTGACCTGGACTACACACTTGCTTCTAGCTGGCCATTCCACCTCGAACTGTGGGTCGGGACCCACTTGGTAGATCATGACCTGATTTCTGGGGGGGTCCCACAAAGCTTCCAACGGAAACAAGGGTGATGGAAAGATCAGAAAACCGATTGCCTCAAGTCCGAAGGCTGTTCCAAAATCAGATCGCTGCTAACTGCCCTGCAAAGAGCTGAGCTCCTGCAGTTTGCAAGGACCTGAACTCCTGCAGTTTCTACACTTATGCAAATATGGGCAGATTAAAAGTTAGAGCATCTTTTTCCTGATTTTTTTTTCCAAGTCCATCAATGACAGGGAGTAGGGTCAGGTCAAGGCTGAGTCATAGAACTAAGACCCTCAAGCCTTAAGGCTATTCATTAGGGCTGCCTCATTACAAGAAAAGGATCAAGTTTTTTGTAAATAAGAATACTATTTCTTTCTAGATAAGGTCGTTTTTTTTAGGTCTCAAAGTTAGCTGGGTCTCAACAGATCGTCATTTTAAAAAGCGGGTCTCAGTGCTAAATAGATTGAGAACCCCTGCATTAGGTAAATATGATTTAGGCTTCAGAAAGGTTTATTTGAGCAGCAGACCTTGTAAACTCTCAAGAATATTGTGAGTTCGCACACCACTCATGGCATTATTTCTGTGGTTGTAAGCAGGAGATTGGGCTGTTCTAAAGCGTAAGACACTTACTCAACATCTGTGTGTCTCATCTGTGCTTCCACACTGAATCAAAAGTGCCAACATAAGAGACACTACATCACTTCTCAGTTAGTGAAGAGGATGTGCTAACTCCTGGTTGAAGGTTAGACTACATTTTCTCCAACAATTACAAGATGAGGAAGGGAAATCTTGGTGTGAACCACAAAAAAAAAAACCAAAGGAGGTGGAATCCCAAAACGGTTCAGAGAAATGTGTTTAATTCAAGGGTGGCCATACCTGCTTCACATAAGAGCCACTTACAATAAACTTCAGAGATTCGAGAGCCGCAATATTTAAGAAGCATTTAAACTCTTAAATATATTTACTCGCCATGAACATCAAAAACTTGCGTTTTAATCCAGTGGACTTTCGGTTTATACCAGATAAATAAGCATAATTATAAAGCTTGACCATTTCTTATTTACCTTTCTTTTATTAGTTGTGATGCAAAAAGGAGTTCAGCCAACATATTTCTGGGAGCCAGACATTATAGGTCAAAGAGCTACACGTGGCTCGCGAGCTGCAGTTTGGCTACCCCGGTTTACTTAAGAAGCACTCCAAAGTTGCGCAGCTTTGGAGCATTTCAGAATCACAGAAGGCACCCATAAGGTCATCTAGTCTCGCAGGAAATTCTCCTAGAGCAGTGGTTCTCAAAGTGGTGGGTCGCAACCCACCAGTTCATGTAACACTTCCCCCATCCCTTTAAGGGGCAGGGAAAGGGGAGGGAGGGGTGGGGGGGGGTGCTTTGCACTTTTTACAATGTAGGACTGCAGCAGGCTGCGGAAGGTGCAGGGAGTCCTGCGCAACACTCTCCGATGCTTGGAAACTGCAATAGAAGCAGGTGAAAAGCACTTCCGTTTTGCAGGAGGTGCTTTGTGCCCGCTTTGATTGCAGATTCTAAGCCTTGGGGAGCTCTGCGAGGGCCGCACAAGGCTCCCTGCACCTCCTGCAGCCCTACACCATTCCAAGTAAGGGCAAAGCACCCCCCCAACCCCCTTAGCAACGCGATCCTGGGGGTCGCACCGCTGTCCTAGCCCCTCCCCTGCAAGAACTTATTGAGGGAGTAAAGCTCCCTCAAAGTTTGAGAAATGCTGTCCTAGAGCACCATAGCAGGTGCTTTTAGAGCCCCTGCTTGAAGATCTCCAGTGAGGGAGAGTTCACCACCTCCCTCGGCAATCTGTTCCACTAAGAATCAGACATATCTCACAACACCTTTGCAATTCACCTCCTCGGTTCCCCCTCCCCTGTCATTTTTCTCCCCTCTCCAGGGTACAAAAGCACTTCCAAGATGCCTTGAATTAAACCTACAGAAGCAGCATTACCTGAGGAGCTTCTCCTGATCTCGTTCCAGACGACTGCCCAAGAGGTGACCATCTCGATGTCGCGGCCGGTCGTCCCCACAGTCCTCATCGGAGCGTCCATGCGCTAGGGTGCAAAGGAGCCACAGCTGACACCCAAGTTAGACTAGCTTCTAAAATGTCAAAAATTATTTTGACGGGATATTCCCCGTTCCTCTCAGTTCCCACAGAATTATCGTTTCCCAAGATTCCTTGTGGAAAAAGCCACAAACAAAAATATTGTTCCAATTTGCATCATTTAAACATGTGTCCCGACACCCCCAAAATGGAAAGATGCCATTGAACTCCTTCCTGTTGGCACAGAGCCGAGCAAGCTTTCGATCCACACAGCCTTCTTCATGCCACAGAACAGGAAAGCACCTCCAGGCTCATTCACACAATCCAGCTCAAAGCAGTTCATT
The DNA here is from genome assembly GCF_035046505.1 of Tiliqua scincoides. Lineage (NCBI taxonomy): Eukaryota > Metazoa > Chordata > Lepidosauria > Squamata > Scincidae > Tiliqua > Tiliqua scincoides. The sequence continues at coordinate 15,648,061 of NC_089833.1, forward strand.
GACCAGTGGTCCCCCAAAACAAGGGCATCGGGACACACTCGCAAGGGTGCGCATGGCCTATTCTCCCCCTAGCACATCAGGCCAAAACAGCACAAAATCCCACACAACCACACAAGAATTTTCTTGGGATAGTGCAAAATCTCACACAATTTTCACACGATGGCGCCGCTGCCACAGGGCACCATAGCAGCAACATGTTTGTGAACTCCCTCTGCAACGAGCATTTCGCACAACTACACAATGAAGCAGCAGACACAGTTCTCTCTCTTGGAACGTGGCCGGATGACTCAGACCTTGTAATTCATAACAGGCTGACCAGCTTGTGGTACACGCCATGCAAACAGGAACTGCCCTCATCTGTGAGTTATGCCATGCCCCATATATGCCAGGTAAAAATCCCTTTCCCAAACACACAGTGCATTTACCAGTTCATTAATATAAAGGAAACCACTCGTGTAGAACAAGCACTGCACATTCAAAGATCTCTGGCCCATAAGAACATAAGAACAGCCCCACTGGATCAGGCCACAGGCCCATCTAGTCCAGCTTCCTGTATCTCACAGCGGCCCACCAAATGCCCCAGGGCGCACACCAGATAACAAGAGACCCGCAAGGCCTCCTGGGAATTGTAGTTAAGAACATAAGAACAGCCCCACTGGATCAGGCCATAGGCCCATCTAGTCCAGCTTCCTGTATCTCACAGCAGCCCACCAAAGGTCCCAGGGAGCACTCAAGACAACAAGAGACCTCATCCTGGTGCCCTCCCTTGCATCTGGCATTCTGACATAGCCCATTTCTAAAATCAGGAGGTTGCGCATACACATCATGGCTTGTATCCCGTAATGGATTTTTCCTCCAGAAACTTGTCCAATCCCCTTTTAAAGGCATCCAGGCCAGACGCCATCACCACATCCTGTGGCAAGGAGTTCCACAGACCAACCACCCACTGAGTAAAGAAATATTTTCTTTTGTCTTTCCTAACTCTCCCAACACTCAATTTTAGTGGATGTCCCCTGGTTCTGGTGTTATGTGAGAGTGTAAAGAGCATCTCTCTATCCACTCTGTCCATCCCCTGCATAATTTGCAGTTAGGGTGGCCCAGAACTATTGAATCACCCCACTGAGCTGGTGCTAAGAGACTGAGCTGCAAATCAGGGCTCCCCCAGGTTCAGATCTCACCTTTGCTCTTAAGTCAGCAAATAGCATTAGGGCACAATCCTAACCAACTTCCCAACACCAAGATAGACTGACCCCCTACAGCAGGATTCAGCACATGCCCCATTGACACAACTGTGTCAGCGCTGGAAAGTTAGTTAGGATTTGGGGCTTAGGCACACTGCTCCCCTTCAGCCTCAGTCTTCCCCATCTGCAAACTGGGGATAACAGTACAACAGCTCCATAAAGTTAAGGATGAACCACATCAGACAGTATACATGTGCACTTTCAAAGTGCTACACAAATGCTCAGTTTTATTACTTTGATTTATGATACTTGTGGTTTTGAACAGTATATGCGTTTCCATTTAAAGACACCACCTTCTAAAAAAAACTGTCCCATACCTCACCTCCACACACCCCAGAATAGAAGAAGGGGTTCAGGTGGGTGGGGGGGAGGAGGCAACAACTGTTTCATCTAATGATGATTGGACTAGCCCCAGGCTGGACATCCCACCTTCAGGCATGAGGGAGGGACTGCACCTCAGCCCAGGCAGAAGGCCCTGGGTTCAATTCCTGACAGCACTGCTAAATCGGGCAAGAAGAGACCCTAGGATTGGACCCTTTGAGTTTGTTGCCAGCCACTTTAGACAACCCTGACCTATATGGACAAGGGCTCTAATCCAGCACCCTAGTAAACTCATGCCATGAGCTGCCAAATGATTACTTAACCCTTCCACCCTCTGCCCAACTCTTCTTCAGTTCCCTGCTTTGCCCGGAACACTTTTCTGCTAACCTCTGAGCAGGGGTGCCAAATCAGACCAAAATTCCAAACCATGGTGTCTGGGTTAATGATTTTGTTTCAAAGATGCATATTCTGGGCAATCTTTTATTCCAGGGGCAGGTTAAACACAAATGTAAAAATAAAGGGACTTCTGGCTAAGCCGGGAGTGAGAGCATTTAGAGGGGGGCTGCAAACACATGTGTATTTCTGCATTTTCAAACATCAAGAGGGACGGAAGGTCTCTTCGTGCAGGTACAGGCCAGACTTCAAGTCCTCAGTCTAGTAAAAAGGCATTTGAGGGGGGACCTGATTGAGCTGCTCAAAATTATTCACGGAGTGGATAAAGGGATGTTCTTTTCCCTCTCGTACTACACTGAAACCAGGGGGCATCCACTCAAATTTGGTGTCGGAATGGTTAGAACAGACCAAAAACACACACATTTATTTACCCAGTGTGTAATATATCTGTGGAACTTCTTGCCACAGGATGTGGTGATGGCACCTGACCTTGACATGTTTAGAAAGGGATTGGACAGCTTTCAGGAGGAAAAGTCCATCACAAGTTACAAGCCATAATGGGTAAAGGCAACCTTGTTTTAGAAACAGGCTCCCTCCAAATGCCGGCTTCAAGGGGATACAGATGTCTTGTTGTCTTATGTGCTCCCTGAGGCATCTGGTGGGGCCACTGAGATCCTGGAATTGGGCCTAGATGAGCCTTTGGCCTGATCCAACAGGACTCTATGTTCTTATACCTCCTGGCGAAGCCTGGACAACGGCAGGTTCATGTCAAACCTTTCCTACACCGCCTGCCAGCTCCGCCGCGCAGCACACGGCCGGTGACTTGAACGCCAACTGATCTGGGTTGGTCGAGAGCCCACGTAAGCCTGGCCAGCGGGCAGCCTGGACCAGGCTTGAGGGCAGTCTGTCCACCCACCCGCCCCCCCCATCCCCATTCAGGGCTCTATTTATTTAATAGACGGCTGGCTGCCTCTCAGGCGGCTGGAACAGCGAGCGAACCGTTGACTAATTCTGGGCTCGGTTTGGACTCTGCCCCACCCTCCCTCCGCCAGCTTTCCGCTGTTGCCTGCCAAGTCAGCTTTGGAAGCCTTGCTAAAAAAAAAATTTTATTTTTTTTTAAAGCACACAAAACACAAACCAAAACAACCTTGAATTGTATTGTGCCAACAATATTATTATTTCAAGCTGTTCATACGGGCAGCGGCTGAGGGAGGGGAATGTTTCCACCCCGAAGCGCAGCCACTGCCATACATAACCAGCCTCCTCTCAGCTCTCACTTGCGCATAAATGGCACCCCCTTTGCCGCAACAGGACGGCGCTTCCACCTTCCCCTCCCCACACCCCCATTTACAAACCAGCAATTGTCTCCCATCAACTCAATGGCCGGTCTCGTCCTTATAAATACACCCAACATGATGCGAGGATAAAATTCAATCCGTTATGCGCAGCGTGTTGTGTATGTGCCGAGTGCGCCCATGTGCGGGGGGGGGGGTTGATGGTCGTGGGGAAGTCTTAGGCCTGTCGCCTTGGCAACCAATGCCCCCCACATTAAAAATACGTGCGGTTTGCTTGCCAAACGCGGGCACGATTAGCCAACTAGTGCCTCACTTCCCCCTCCCCGCCTTAAAAGGTTTCAAACACTTCAAGTGCCCTCGACTCGGCGCAAGCAAACTATTTGACTAGGAAAAATGTCCCTTGGCGCACAAGCCCGGGAAAGGGGTGGAACTGGAGAAGGGGGGGGGGTGCAAGCGAGCGAGAGAAAAGGAAGGCCTTGTTTTCTCGATGAAAGCCAATTCCATTGCTTAGCAACGCAGCCCTGGCGGCCTGACAGAAAGCCACCCTTGTTTGCAGGCTTTTAGTTCTGCTCAGTAAATTACATTTAACGCAGCCGGAGGGCGGGGTAGGCAAAGCGGGAGGAAGGGGGGGAAGACTGGGTTGGGGGGGTGTGAGACACCCCTCCAAAGGGGGTGCTCCAACAAACAGATATCTCCTCCATTGGCGACCAAGACCGTCTCTTGGCTCCAACCTAAGTGGAGACAAGAGGAGCAAAGCCTGTGGGAACCGAGCGCAAGGCGGAGCAGAGAGAGATGCCAACGGCGGGGGGAGTGTCGAGAAAACAAAAGGGTCGAACTGAAGTGTCTGTGGCAGACGGATTGATAGATATCCAAGTCCCATTCTTTCTTGTAAAAAAAAAAAAAAAAAAACCGTGGCAAAGGGGTGGATCTCCCGCCCTCTGAATAGATACATGTGCGCTCTTGCGCTCTCTCAGGGTAGCCAAGCCTGCATCACGGCCATCCTCCTCTCCACCCGGCCGACATCATGAGGGCATCTTGGCACCGCAACCAAAGGACAAGGTCCGCGGTTTGCAGCCGGGGAAGGGGAATGGCTGGGTTTCAGGCCTCGCCAGTGCGCGCAGAACGGAGTTCGGCCTCCAAACCAGTGGTAAGAAGAACTGAAGGCAGACACTTCTTCTTCCCCTCGGTCGTACATTTAAAGGAGCCGTTTGCAAACCCTATAATTAAAACCACCTTTGTTCTTTCGCTACGCCGTCTCTCCCCCCGGTGAATGTGCTCGCACACCCTGTGGTAGCTGGGTAGCCACCACATTTCCTCAAGTTTGTCCACCAAAACACACCCGTTCAGCAGAATAATCTCACAACCCAAACCCGGCATAAATTCATACAGGGACGAGGAGCCACTTTGGTCGGGGATCCACAAATTGCATTGAGGATACCCTCCTTGTCCGGGGACACACACACACACACACACACACACACACACACACACAAAATCACATGATATTTTTATGCATTTAAAATGTGAATACAATTTTATCTTAGCCAATATAGAATAGAGTCTTGTGGGTGCCCCGACAACTGACATATTACTGCCTTAGCTGGTGTGAACCACTGCCCATTTCAGCTCCACTGTGCAGACTCTCAGCTTTGCCAGGCTGATATCACAACAAGTTGCCAAATTTTAGACAAAAATCTTTCTTCCACTTGGTGGACAGACCTAGACCAAGACCTTCAAGACCTCTTTAAATACAGAAACCATAAAAATGTTTCAATTACTTGTGCCTTTCCCCTACTATCACATAAACCAGACCAGAAATACTCTCATGGTCAGTTCGTCATACAAGCAGATCACCCAAAAAGTGCTTTACTCCCTGACCAATAAGTACTTATTGGTTGAAGTCACACACACCCTGTGATCCTCACAATTTTGCAGGCTCCAGATCATTCCAAAATGCGGTCAATACTAAACACACTGAAAATGGTAACACAGCCCGGGGGAGACTCTCTCTTGAAATTCATTAGCAGGAATAAGGCTGTGATCTTACGCACACTGGCCAAAAAGCAAGCTCCGTTCAGCGCAGTGGGGCTTACTTCTGAGTAAACATGCATTGGACTGGGTTGTACGGTGAGCAGGAACATCTCTGGCTCCAAAACTGCCCTGTGCTAGTTTCTGTGACCCAACAGTGACACCTTATGGTCGGTCTGATTCATTGCAAGAAGGACACATCACAGCATGGCCTCCCGTTTCCAACTACCCAGAGCGGCATAGTGGTTAGAGCCAAGAGCCCACGAGCGCAATCGTAACAGTGGGAAGACTTAAGTTGGCTGACACTGATTCTTTCTTTAAGAATCCACCCAGGAGGACGCCGTTCTCAATTCATCTTGCAGGGAGTTCCCCAATTATTGTCACCAGTACAGAAATAGCCTCTTTTTGGGGGGGGGGGGATCTACACATCAAACTCAGGACAAGATGCCTCTGAGCACATGCTGAGTACAGAGACTGGTTGCCTGCACCAGAAGTAAACTCATCCTTTCACATGAGAATCTGATTCTGGTTTCTCCTGGCTCTGTCACACACCCCAGCAAGCTTTTCTTCATTTCAGCAGTTTCATTGGGGAGGGGAGTATCTTTTGCTTTAAAAAAAAAAAATGGGAGCCATTAACTTTGATAAAGCTCATCTTTTCCTAGACTCAGCTCTTGGTTGCCCATATTTCACCAGATACGCCCCATACCTGCAGACCCCTGACCAGCAACCCTGCCCCCCCATACACCGCTAATCCAGGCCACGGCCTACCTTTGACGTTGCTCAGGGAGAGGGAGCGATCCCGCTCCACCAGGCTTGACCCCAGTTTGTTGCCACTGTTGTCCTTTTGCCGGGCCACCGCCACGGCAATCCCCACCGGGAGGTGCCTCACTTCCACCTCCCCCTGAGACCCGATGCTCTCGCGCCCAAAGGACTTGGCGCTCTCTGGCCTCTCGGGCTCTTTCTTCAGCTGCTTGCTGGTCTGGTGGGGCAAGAGCTGCTGGATCTTCGACGAGGCCTGGTGGGAAGGGTCTTGCTTCATGTTGCCAAGACCCCCAAAGGGGCACTTCTTCCCACCGCTCTGGCGAGCCGATGCCTCCTTGGCAAAGCTGCCACTGTACTTGATGAGGCTCTGCATGGCAGACCCTTCGCCATGAGAGGTCGGGTGGAGGCCTTCGGCAGCGCTCCGCGCTCCCGCCGCCGAGGACCTCTGCAGGCCGCTGGGGTTGAGGTATACCTTCTTGGCCGCCTCCTCCTCCACCCGGTTGGCTTGGCTATGCTGAGCGGCCAGCACAGCCATCTGAGTGGTGGCAAAATTGCCCATGTCAAAAGGTTTCCATTTCTGTTCGGCGGGCTTCAGCTGACCACTGTCTAGGTGTTGCCGGGAGGAACCAGAGGACGAAGAGGAGAAGGAGGAGGAGGAAGAATCCAAAGTGCCATATATCTTTGCTGCTTCTTTGCAGCCAGATCTCTGAAACCGGTCCCGCTCTGAGGAGCGGACTTCTGCCTCCAGGCCCGGTTTGAGCAAGTCTTTCGAGGCGAGAAACTCGCGACTGTCCGGGGAGCTCAGCCGCGGCCTGTTGGAGAAGGTTTCGGGCGCCCCCTGCTTTTTCAGCGCCATGCAGTTGGCCCTGATGACCGACCCCTTCTCCCTCAGGACGTCCATTCTTTTGGCATCCCCGTGGCCAGGGAAATCTTGGGAGAGGAGATTGCGGGACGCTTCACCAAGACACCTCTCCGGCAAAGCTTGCAAGACACCCACCCTAGCGGCAGCAGGGGCGGGGGTGTCCTTCTCTTTCGCTTTGTGGTTGTCCCGGGCCTGCGAGGCGATCTGGATGGGGCCGTTCCTCTCGTCGTAGGCCTCGACGGAAGGCACAAAGGTGGGGGCGATGACTTTGTGTTCGCGTCCGGGCTCCTTGGTCAGAGGAAAGATGGTGTACATGCTGGAATGGACAGGCTGGGGAGGGAACGCCGAGGAAGGGGTGAGCTTCCCTGGTTGGGCAGCGTGCGGGGAGGGACAACTGCAGGCCACGTGCAAGGCTGCCACTGAGCCCATAACGGCCTCACCTCTTTTCAGCCGATCTGGGTGGGAGTGAGCAGAAGGCCTCATATTCTCGTCGTGCCTGTTGGGGTCCTTGGCGCAGCGGTCCTGCTCGGAGCCCAGCGCCTTGGCCAAGGGGTCCCCTCCACCGTTGCAATTATTGAGCGAGGAGGTTTGCAGGGGGTTCTTGGACTTTGGTTCGCCACTCAGCGCCCCCCGATTTGGCATTTGCTCAGCCAGGAACGGGGACAACCGCTCCCCGACCTTGATGACCTTCTCGGGGCCACTCACTTTCCGGTCGCTGTCGGGTTTTGTGTCTTGGGTGAGGTCCACCACGCTGTGGGGCCTAGGAACCTCGCGCAGCTTGCCCTCCTTCTTGGTGAGAGGCAAGGAAAGGTCCCCCCGACAAGTCCGCTCCTTGCTGGGGGGGTCCTTCACGCCCTCCTTCGAGTTCCTATGCAGGTGCCCGAGGTCCTTTTCGCGGAGCAGGCTGCTTGGTGTGTGGTTGGCCGCTGTCCTCGAGGTGGGGCCCTGGGGGTGCAAAACCGACTGCCCTGCATGGCTGGCAAGGTAAAACCCATCTGGAAAACAAATGGGGGGAAAAGAAGAACTAGGTCAACTCCCCTTTCGGATGCTTAGACGTTATCTTAACCTGGCTACTCTTTGTATTTGTTATATTCTCAACACACAACCAAAGGACACATGCAGCTTGCACTAGTTTCAGACAAGCATTGCGCATTCAGAGACGCCTGGCCCAGAACTATTGAATCAGCTGACTGAGCTGGAGCTAAGAGACTGAGCTGCAAAACAAGGTCCCCTGAGGTTCAGATCTTGGTTTGAGGTTCAGACCCAGGTTCAGACCCACACTCTTTCAACAGTATATTCATACTGCAGATACTGAGTTCCACGAGTAATGAAATCCATTCGGGGCCCACGTGGTGCCGCAATTCCTTACCTGGAGGCTGTGTTGGCAGAAGAGGAGAGTGATGGGCTAGACCAGGGGTGCCCAAACCCCGGCCCTGGGGCCACTTGTGGCCCTCGAGGCCCCTCAATGTGGCCCTCAGGGAGCTCCCAGTCTCCAATGAGCCTCTGGCCCTCCAGAAATTTGTTGGAGCCCACACTGGCCCAGTGCAACTGCTCTCAGCTGAAGGTGACTATTTGACCTCTCATGTGAGCTGTGAGATGAGAGCTTCCTCCACTGTTCTTGTTGTTTCACGTCTGTGATGCAGTAGCGGCAGCAAAGGAAAGGCCAGCCTTGCTTTGTGTAAGGCCTTTTATAGGCCTTGAGCTATTTCACAACCTTCATTCATTCATATAAGTTCATCTTTAATATATTCACTTATGTAAACTTATGTAAATTTATTCAAATTTTAAATGTAAATTAATTCCTTATTTCCCTCGGCCCCCAACACAGTGTCAGAGAGATGATGTGGCCCTCCTGCCAAAAACTTTGGACACCCCTGGGCTAGACTGAGAGTTGAAAACCCTGGTCAGGGCATTACGGCCCATCTGGTCTACTTTGATGGCAGCCAATTCCCACTGTCTCAGGCAGTGGACTTTTTCCCAGGCTTGCTCCTCAAGTTCCTTCCAACTGGAGGGATCGGAGACTAAACTCAAGGTGTCCTGAACGCAAAGCATGTCTAGGAGGGAAGACAGCACTCAATAGAAGGGACCCACCTTTTGGAGACTCGAAGAGACTGTGCTGGCCCAGCTGAGCGAGAAGGGGGCTCCCGCTGTTATGGGGCTCCAGGTGGCTCAAGGGAATGTACGACGGGTACAGGCCGTTTGGCAGATGGGAAAAGCCTGAAAAAGGAGAAAATGCATTTAGATGCAATGGCAGGTTTCAAAAGAGGTTTGCTCATATGATCAGAAAACACTTCAGCAGCACGACAGACGAAGATGCCCAACAGATGCACCCCCACCTTCTCCCACCTCCTCATCCTGGGGCAGACTTTCCCATACAGCAGCTCACCACGTAGACACTAAGAGCTCAAACAGACACACCAGCTTTTGCATTGTGCGTGTCTTTTAAAAACAATTTTCCGTTTCTTGGCTTATTCGCAACTGTTGTCGGTAATCTGATGAAAAGCGGGATAAAAATCTTGCAGACAAACTGAGATGGTTCTACGGTTCTCAAGAAGCCACGCGTGAACACTTCCCCTGGGTCTCTCACTCTCAGACATCTCCCTTTGCAGGCAAACCTGAAACTCGGCACCCCTTGGGAACAAGGGCAGCCTAAGTGCACACTGACTTGGGTATTTGGGTTCGTGAGAATGCCATACATTAGTAACAACAAACAATACTGCAGCGGGAAGGAGTGGAGAAGATTGATAGACTATGTCTGGAAGGGTACAACACTAGAGAAAGACTGTTATTTCTGGCAGGTGCGTTTATGAGTCAACCTGCATAGGTTTGTAACAGGCAGGCTGTGTTTAAAAGGAATTAATTTCCTTTGAATCAAGAGCGAGGATGGTGTGTAGTGGTTCAGGAGTCAGACTGAAACCTGAAAGAGTCAGGTTCAAATCTCCACTTAGCCATGAAGCTTCCTGGGTGACTTTGGACCAGTCACTCTCTCCTAGTCTCACCTCCCTCGCAGGGTTGTTGTGAGGACAAAAGGAGAGAAGGAACCACGTGCACCATCTGAGCTCCGTGGAGAAAGGGCAGCGTAAGCATGAAGAAAGTAAAATAAAATTGGTTTTTAGCATCGACAAGCAGGACACAGCAAGCCTGATGTTCTGGCATAAGAACAATGTTCAAGAACGTTGAAACATACAAAATTATGCAGGGGATGGACAGAGAGATGCTCTTTACACTCTCACATAACACCAGAACCAGGGGACATCCACTAAAATTGAGTGTTGGGAGAGTTAGCACAGACAAAAGAAAATATTTCTTTACTCAGCGTGTGGTTGGTCTGTGGAACTCCTTGCCACAGGATGTGGTGATGGCGTCTGGCCTGGACGCCTTTAAAAGGGGATTGGACAAGTTTCTGGAGGAAAAATCCATTATGGGTTACAAGCCATGATGTGTATGTGCGACCTCCTGATTTTAGAAATGGGCTATGTCAGAATGCCAGATGCAAGGGAGGGCGCCAGAATGAAGTCTGTTGTTATCTGGTGTGTTCCCTGGGGCATTTGGTGGGCCGCTGTGAGATACAGGAAGCTGGACTAGATGGGCCTATGGCCTGATCCAGTGGGGCTGTTCTTATGGGGTGTCTGCATATCTACTTTACCGGTCTTAAAGTTAGTTTAACACATACTACATTGCACTGGGTGCATCTCGTGAGGCTGTGTAGAACATACGCAAGGGCAGACAGACCACATCGCCTTCTGGTTTCCCTTCTATGACAACTGCCTTGTCAGAAACTTAAACAGCAAGAAGGAGAAAGCAGGTCTGGCGGTTACCAGAAATGTGGAATCTCCAAAGTGGTGAAACGGACTGTTATCTGTGCCTCCAAAGGGATGCCTGCTCAGCCCTTTCTGCAACCACGCCGGCCACAGAGACGGGCTTGCGGCCACGGAAGGGAAGAAAGAACTGCAGCATGAGGCAGAAATCTAGTGCATGCTTCAGGTGGCTTCCTTTCCAATCTCACATCTCAGAGGAAACAGCTCTATCTATAAGTGCTGTGTCAAACACCCCGTCTTGTTCTGCACAGGGCTTTGGTTTGAAAGTCCCAAATCACAATGTGGTCAGGTGGCCAAACCGGAGAAAGGGTTGGCCTATTTTGTTCACGGAGAGCTAAAAATCCACAAGGCTACAGATCCCAGGACAGCGCACAAAGGTTGCTTGTGGAACCAGATAACCATCAGGCCGGCATTTCTCAAACAGTGGGTCCAGACTCACAGTGGGCAAAGGTTTAAATGTGCCCGCTGCATAGGTCCTAGCTCCACAGTCTGTGCATGAAACTACACTCCAATTTGAAATATATGATTGGGGGAAAAAACTAGCCAGAGAAACCGAGTCGTACAATTCTAGCAGAATTCCTAGAACGGGGCACAGCATTTTACATACTGCGGAGGACAAACATTTTATAGATGGCATACAACTTAGCGGCAACCCTCATTTATCTCGCATTCACTCCCCACGGCAGAGGGCCATCTTCTGGAATGCTCTGGCATTTCCATTTGTGTTTTACGAGGAAACCTATCAGGGCCACTCGCTTTGCAAGAGGAATCAGAACTACAACCTCCAGTGTCCCCCCCTCCCCAGGGGGGAGCAGCTGTTCTGCTGGGGGGGAGGTGCGCTCTGGATTCCTCGAAAGCAGAGCCAAGATTGCCATTACCAGGGATATTTTTAGCCCAACACTCTGCTCCAGCAAGCCCCCGGGTTCCAAAGAGCAAGTCCTAAACAGCTTATTTTCACTTTCCTGGGAAAAAAGATGAAAGCAGGGGGGGAGGACTCCAGATTGATGGGTGCACAGTATTAAAGACTCATTGCCCCACATCTTGGTCCAAGGCTGGGTCATCCCATCACCCCCAATGGTTGCTATTTAAGCATTACACACAAGCGCCAATCACACGCTTGAACAGATTTGGATGGCATAGAGGTTTGGAAGTTGGATTTAAATCTTGGAAGATCCAGGTTCAAATCTCCATTCAGCTCTAAAGCTTCCTGGGTGACCTTGAACCAGTCACTATCTTTCAGCCTCGCCTACCTCACAGGGTTGTTGCGTGAGGGCTAAAGGAGGGGAGGAACCACGTACACCACCCCGAGGTCCTTGAAGGAAGGGCGATACAAAAATGTGAAAAATATAAATAATACATCCTCACCTGGACAAAGCCCTACCTGCTGAGAAGATGCTCAGGACAGAGCACATCCCAGTCCCTCCCCTCAGTTCTGGGAGAATGGTCCATCTGAACCGACCCTCTTCCCACATGATTACAGAAAGTACTCCAAACCCTCCTGGAAGGGACAGGACTGACCAGGACACTTTTATGGCTTGCAGCTGGTTGGGCAAGAAATATAACATCCAAAACAGACCCCTAGTTGCAACATGCAGGGTGAGCCTCTTGTCACTTTAGAGAACTCTCTCTCCTTGCCCCAGCTTGGCTTGGGCGTCCACGTTGCCACTTTCTTCTGCCTTTAAATAAACAGCGCATGTTTCGATTGCATATCTCCTTTTTGATAATTTAACCAAATAAAACAGGCGTGTTCTATCTGTCAAATCATCTCAGCTCTAATTCCCTACCTGTAAATCATGCTAAGATATTTTCACCAACTGGGAGGTTCATTCCACTGGGATGAATTTGCAACAGGGTAGGGAAAAATTGGGACATGGCAGGGTGGACCGTGGGACTGCAGAGGCTGAACTAGCGGGGGGGGGGCGCTGTCTGCCCCTGAAAGAGCTTGTTTTGAACGCTTCCCGGCCTGGCAGTTTTCCCTGTTGAGCTTCTACAGGCCAATACAGCACCAAAACATTCCCAGCCGTCCGAGAAAACGTCACCACACCTCCAGGACCTTCCCCTCTCACACCCCAAGGGCGACAAACCGTTGCAACCCAGACTAAAAAAAGAGTTGCAACATTTTTTTAATGGACTGTTGCATAACTACAAAGATACCATCGGCGTTTGTCTCTTGCGACTCGTGTTCGACAAGATTGCCAAACGGGCAACCACTTCCCCCTTTCAAGAAGGGGAGAGGGGCACAGCTGAATAAGCCAGGCTGGCAACCCACTCCCCACCACCTGCTCCCAACAGTCCTGTCCCCCCCAAAGATGATGTGCAATGTGGGGCACCCATGGTGTTTGAACCAGTTGCGCTTCGCCCTCCCACAGCTTGTGGCCACACCTGACCCCCCCGAGCATTTTCTCGGAGTGTGGTTTCTGCGGTTAGGTTGATGTCTACGCTCATGACCGGATGCTTCCTCTCTTGGCAATGACTCTCACACACACACACACACACACACACACACACACACAGAAGGGTGTGCGTGTCCTTCTATACATTTGCTGTTTGGCAAGCGGAGCCAAGATTAAGATTTCGCCAGTCGGGCCAGGAGAGCCAAGTTCCTGCCTCTTGGATGGTAACTACAACCAGGCTCCTCCCTGTTCCTCCCAAAGTAGGCCAAGATCATTAACCCCATTTGATTGACTAGGCCACCAAGGCACAGGGAAGACAAAATGACTCGGTGAGTCAGTTCGGGAGAGGCGGATTTGTTCCATGTTAATGCCTGGCTTCCAGTGCCCTGCCCTGAGATCTTCAGGTATTATGTAATTCAGCTGGGTTCCAGGTAGCACCTCCCACATTCCAATGAAGACTAGCAGGATTGGCGAGGCCCAGCCCTGGATTCTTGTCTTGCATTCTCGTCTACCTGTTCATGGACCCAATCATCATCCCACTGTCCAACCAAAAGCCTCCAGTCCCCTGGACCCTTATCAAAATGTCACCACTGGAATGTCTGATTAGATAGCCTCCAAGGTCCCTTCCTTTCTTCCTGTATTATTTTGCTAAAGAGCTCATGGCAGAATGCATGGTTCCTCCCCTCACAAAAACCCTGTCAGGTAGGTGAGGCAGAGAAAGAGTGGCCCAAGGTCAGCCAGGAAGCGTCGTGGCCGAGCAGGGATTTGAACCCGGATCTTCCAGGTCTCCGTCCAACTCCCAAACCACTACATCATCCTGGCCCTTACAACCCTAATGTTCTACGATGCAAACAAGGCTGACTCTGGAACATCGGAGAGAGATTTATTTGACTCAGCTCTTCCTGAAGTCAAACAGGGGCCTCCTCTTTATCTAAGAAAGAGGAGTGTTGAGGCAGATGCAGCCAGCGTCTCCACCACCTCAACCTGAGCAGCTTCTGACCCTCAGTCATAGCTGGGTCAATAGCTAGGGAGGGCAGAAGATGCTTCTGATGGAGGCAGGCTCCGTTCGGGACAGGAATGCAGTTACATCGGCCAACTGGAATCCAGCCTCCTTAAAGTCGGACATGTCAGTGCAGGCAGAGGCCAGCTGCGGGTCTCCTGCAAAATAATTCCTAGGCAGGGGGCCCAGGAGAGACAGACAGTTTCAATTAACATGCACTTTGATGGCTCAACAAAAAGGGGGGGGGGAGATCTGATAATCTTTTCTTGCATTTTCAGTTCCACCAAGTGCTTTTGAAGCACAAAAACAAAGGTTAGGTAGATCTGTAGCATTACTGAGAGCAGCCAGGTAAAGGAGGAATTTGGGACCAGAAGACAAATCTATACTCTCTGGCACAAGCCCCATTAAAATGACCAGAAGCTGCTTGTCTTTCCCCTTTTGGGCTGGGCTGACAGGGGGTCTCCTGCATCAGGAGACCCCATACAACTGCCCCATACAACTGTTCCCTCAACAGGAACAATTTTGAGAACGTACCTATGACAAAAATGCCTGCCGGACTATCACAGCACTACCTAAGAGTTGATCCGAAAGCTGAAATTCTCAACCACATCAAGAGCAGACTGACCCTCAGGGCAGGCCCTGAAAGTGGCCACCTTGAGGTTTCTATGAGGGGTGCCAGGCCAACTCCACAGGCTTCCAGTTGTGTTGACGGCTAATGTGGAAACACCCTCAAGTCTGTCTGCTTCTCTAGCCCAAGGTTTATGCTTTCCCCTCCACCATGGCTCCCTACCAACCAAGTTTCTATGTACAGGAGAGATAATCCATTTTGGTTTGGAAATAATAAGTTACAGTGGGCCTACCTTATAAGAACATAAGAACAGCCCCACTGGATCAGGCCACAGGCCCATCTAGTCCAGCTTCCGGTATCTCACAGCGGCCCACCAAATGCCCCAGGGGGCACACCAGATAACAAGAGACCTGCAAGGCTTCCTGGGAATTGTAGTTAAGAACATAAGAACAGCCCCACTGGATCAGGCCATAGGCCCATCTAGTCCAGCTTCCTGAATCTCACAGCGGCCCACCCAATGCCCCAGGGAGCACACCAGACAACAAGAAGACCTGGAAGGCCTCCTGGGAATTGTAGTTAAGAACATAAGAACAGCCCCACTGGATCAGGCCATAGGCCCATCTAGTCCAGCTTCCTGTATCTCACAGCGGCCCACCAAATGCCCCAGGGAGCACACCAGACAACAAGAAGACCTGGAAGGCCTCCTGGGAATTGTAGTTAAGAACATAAGAACAGCCCCACTGGATCAGGCCATAGGCCCATCTAGTCCAGCTTCCTGAATCTCACAGCGGCCCACCCAATGCCCCAGGGAGCACACCAGACAACAAGAAGACCTGGAAGGCCTCCTGGGAATTGTAGTTAAGAACATAAGAACAGCCCCACTGGATCAGGCCATAGGCCCATCTAGTCCAGCTTCCGGTATCTCACAGCGGCCCACCAAATGCCCCAGGGAGCACACCAGCTAGAGGGCCTCACAGGACCTCCTAGATACCACCAGAAGTGGTTCCCAGTCATATCTGGCAGGTATTCTGAGATGCAGAGAGGCCATGTAAGACTTCCAGAGGGCTGGAATAAGTTAAGGCAGAAGTGGCCCTGTGGATTTAGTTATCCACAGATTTCTGTATCTGCAGGGGTGGGGTGTCCTGGAGCAGATCCCCCATGGATACCGAGGTCCCACTCTAGACCCAAAAAACTAGTATTAAGGTTTAACCCAGAAGGACATGCATTTCTGGATCAGACAACTTGAGAAGAAAAGTCAATAAGACCATTCCCCTCCCCGCCATCTTTCCTTCAACCTCAGACACATTCGTTGTGCCAGTCCGCCACTTGTCGTACGATCGAAGTCTCCCCACCTAATATCTGGTCTTCAACTACCGTGGGCTTAATTCTCACCCCTGCCCAAGTCCTGAGCCAATTGTCACTTTGGGGAGTTTAATTTACACAGCCAATCTTCCAATATCCCCTGGAGAATTCTGCCGCTGCCAACTGCGTCCCCTCCCTCCGCCGACAGCAGCAATATCAATTTGACTGGACGTCTAATCTCCTGAGAGTTGCACAGACCACAGAGATACCGCTTGGCAGAAGCAAACAGCGCCTTCGGAGAAGGGGGACTGGCAATCTAAGGTCTTCGACTTCTCAACCGTGGCACACCACTTCCTATCGCCGGCCGACGACCTTCCGAAATGGAAGTGGCGAGAGCCGGCACACCTGTGGACTTCAATCAGTTCACTCTAGATCTGTCACCCAATTAAAGGAGTCTTAGCTGATCCATCAGTTTCAGCCAATCAATCAGTAGTCACACAAAGTAAAAACATTAGCTCTGAAGCAATGACTGCAGGTCTGTGTAATAGCAGGGATCTTTTAAGAAGAGTCCTTCCTATCTGTGAAAGGGGAAAGCCTCTTCTAAAATGGCTTTCCATCTGCACACTTTTTAAAGTATCAAAAATTCATTCTTTGTTTTTTTTTTTTCTTCTTTAACAGTTGCTCGGTGTAAGTGGGGTGCATCTTGTCAGTCAATCCAAAAGTTTTCAAAAATCGATTCATCTAACCCAGGGGTGTCCAAAGTTTTTGGCAGGAGGGCCACATCAGCTCTCTGACTCTGTGTCGGGGGCCGGGGGGAAAAAAAGAATTAATTTACATTTAAAATTTGAATAAATTTACATAAGTTTACATGAACTTATATGAACGAATGAAGATCTTGCAATAGCTCAATGCCTATAAAAGTCCTTGCTCAAAGCAAGGCTGGCCTTTCCTTTGCTGCTGCTGCTGCTGCATCACAGATGTGAAAGAGCAAGCAGTGGAGGGAGCCCTCATCCCACAGCTCACATGAGAGGTCAAACAGTTGCCGTCACGCTGAGAGAAGTTGCGTTGGGCCAGTGTGGGCTTCAACAAATCTCCAGAGGGCCAAGGCACATTGGAGACTGGGGGCTCCCTAAGGGCTGCATTAAGAGACCTCGAGGGCCGCAAGTGGCCCCGGGCCGGGGTTTGGGCACCCCTGATCTAACCAATGGTTCCCAAACTTACTTGGGTCATGATCCACCCCACAGATTCTTCTTCCCAGCTAAGCTGGGCACCACCATCTTGGATCTCACCAAAATTCACAAGATTCAAGATGGTGGCACCCAAATCTCACAAGCGTTCATGAGATCCAATATGGCAGTGCCGGAGGGGAGGGCTACAGGAAGGAAGAGGCACTGGGAACATCTTGCAGCACCCCTGTGAGTGTGCCAAAACATTTTTAGGCATCATGACACACACTTTGAGAACCTCTGGTCTAATCCACTACTCTTCTCCCCTCCAGACTTCTTAAGATGCTGACGGAACATAACAGGCTTGTAGTATCAAAGAGACCCAGTATATGGCAACTGGGCTGGCAACTTGACAGCAACTGTTACCCTGCACATGCCCAATCTCGTCTGATCTCAGAAGCTAAGCAGAGTCAGGCCTGGTTAGTACTTGGATGGGAGACCGCCTGGGAATACTGGGTGCTGTAGGCTTATACCATGATCTCAGAAGCTAAGCAGAGTCAGGCCTGGTTAGTACTTGGATGGGAGACCACCTGGGAATACTGGGTGCTGTAGGCTTATACCATAGTCTTTCGAGACTGAAGGTTGCCAACCAGTTTATGGCATCCAAACAATAACAAATGTGCCACAACAATTATTCTTTGACAGCCAAAGAGATAAAATTAAAAGTAACATCAAAACCAGACACAGCAAGAGGGACACTGCCAAGTCTGTCAACGATAGCAAGTGAAATGGTCCAAGGGCCTGACTCGGAACTGGGCATCTTTCTGTGTTGCCAGCCACACCAGAGCTTCAAAATTCAAAATCTAAGTTGGAAATGCTGCTTTCAGAAGAAGGTTCAAGACTTCAAAATTTCTGATTTTAAAACTGGAAAGGCAGAACCAAAAAAGCTGCCGTGTGTTGCATTCCATTTTGAGATGCCCATTTCAAACTCTGCAACTGATCGGAAAAACTGTTCTCTGCCCCCTCCAGCCTCCTCAAGTCTTATTTCCAAAGCCATTTGCCCCGGCAGAAACTTGGCTCCCAAACTTTTGTCGTTCAACCAAGTGGATCCTTACACCCACCACCTAACACCCAAGCCTTCCACCAGATGAGCGGGTGAGCCACTTGGCACACAGCTTGGTTCCCTCGAAGTGGTGCTTTTAAGAGGGTGGCAGGGCACAGCTAGGAAGAAGCAGGCCAGAGCTCATGCCCAATTGTTATCTGAATTATTGAGCAACGGTGCAAAAGGCTGGCTGCCAATTGGCCAGACATGTTTGGCTGGAGCCACTGAGCAAGGCACTGCCAGTCTCCCAAGAATTCCCCACCCCCATGTTGGCAAGAGATCAAAACAGCAGCAACAAAGGCTTGATGAGCTCAACCTCTTCCTTGCGGCAACTGTGACTCTCAGTTTTGTTCCAGGTTTTGTTCCTCAGTGAAGTTGGTCGGTTAGGACAGTTGAACTGGGCCGCCACCATCGCTGAGATACCCTGCAGCATGCCCCTCAGTTGTTCACACAATGACATACATGACCAGAACATGCACATGCTATGCAGGGGGAAGGGGAGGCTTGGCAGAACAGTCAGTGTAGAATGGATATCCACCATGGATATCTAGTGGGCCGCTGTGAGATACAGGAAGCTGGATACAGGGCCTATGGCCTGATCCAGTGGGGCTGTTCTTATGTTCTTAACTACAATTCCCAGGAAGCCTTGCAGGTCTCTTGTTCTCTGGTGTGCTCCCTGGGGCATTTGGTGGGCCGCTGTGAGATACAGGAAGCTGGACTAGATGGGCCTGTGGCCTGATCCAGTGGGGCTCTTCTTATGTTCTTAACTACAATTCCCAGGAAGCCTTGCAGGTCTCTTGTTCTCTGGTGTGCTCCCTGGGGCATTTGGTGGGCCGCTGTGAGATACAGGAAGCTGGACTAGATGGGCCTATGGCCTGATCCAGTGGGGCTGTTCTTATGTACCATAAATTGGTCAGTAAGTCTCAAATATACATTGTACTGCAAGATCATCATAACACCTGCCTGGGCAAATCTAAAGATCTGGCCAGTCCAGCGTCTTTGCCCGTGAAGCCTTTTGGCACAATTCTTAGCCCCGTTCCCTGCTGTAACCAAGTCTAACCCCATGCAACTGAAATAATTCCCATTTTCCCTGGCTCCCATTTCATTCCCCCTTTCTTCCACGGTCCCTCTTGTGTCGCCATCTAAAACGTGAGCCCCTAGGGCAGGGGTTGCCAAAGCGTGCGTCACAACTTCCCCGTGACCAAACAGATGTCTCCAGGAAGTCCACGTGCAGGGCATGAAAGCAATCAAGTCACAGCTACCGATAGGTCTACGAGTTTGAACAATCCTATTCAAAAAGGTATCCAAGCCACATTCTAGTGGCAGCGAGTTCCACAATGCAACGTAACACTGCATGAAGAAGTACTTTCCCTGGCAAATACTTCCTTAGAATAGCAGCTCTGTTCCAAGGGCTAGTCCAGTGGTGGGACACATTCTGGCTCTGAGCCATGGCTCATAACTTCGCATTGTCGCCCATTAGCCCTTCGTGCTTAGTGTCTCAATGGGAGGCCAAGACAGACACCTGCCAGTGACCTGGTCTTACCAGGGCTGAAAACAGATCATGGTGTCCCCCTCCAGGGCATGGCTAATGAGCCTGGGAAAGATGGAAACCGCTGCCTTATGGCAGCTGTAATTGCTCCTGGCACAGGTGCAAAGGGGTGCTTGGCTCTTGCACCATTCCCCCTCCTAAGCACAACAGGCTGGACTTCTGCAAAGCCCATCTGACTCTCGAGGAGAACTGAGGTTCTTTTTGCCACTAAAGGACCTATTAGATCTGGACTGCCTGGGTTATTAAGAGCTGACTTAACACGGTCACAGGTACATGCCGAGAAGCTCCCAGTTTAAATCTCACCTCTGCCTCCACCACAGATTCAACAGATCTCCTTGTCAAGTGCCTCGCTCTCTACCTCATTTAAGGCACGAAATATTGAGTGAACAAGTTTATTTATTTCTCAGAATAAACGTCATCTAAAGATTCTACCCCCATTCTGTTTGAAGGCATAGACCAGACCAAAATGCCCCAGCTTTGGAGCATTCATTCATAACCCAGGGTTATGTGCATCTCAGACAAACTGCTGTGCAAAAATCTTATTTTTTGGCAAGGCGACCCACTTTTTAAAGCGATACTCTTATCAGGACCCACCTAGATTTAAGAGGTTTAAAAAAGTTTCACCTTTTCAACAAACCAGGTTCAAAACCCCCCTCAGCCACAAAGTTTTCTAGGTGGCCTTGGGCCAGTCACTTTCTTTCAGCCTCACCTACCTCACAGGGTTGTTGTGAGAAGGAGGGGAGCAGCTGCGTAAACAGCCCTAAGCTCTTCGGAGGAAGGGTGGAATAAAAAATGGAACTAAATAAATAAACTACTCAATCCTACCCCATTTCCAGATTTATTAGCAGAAATATTGACACCCTAGTGCACCATTTCTCAAATTGTGGGTCAGGACCCGATAGGTGAGTCCCCACTCATTTCAGTTTTTAATGCATTATTTTTAATGCATTCGATTTGATGCTAACATGTTCTGCGAGTGCATTTGGGGAAATGTTAAGAGATCAGTACTTTTAACAGGCTACTATGTTTATGCTTTTAACAATGATATTCAATGGGGCTTACTGCCAGGTAAGTGTGGATGGGATTGCAGCCTTTGGGATGTTTGGGAAATTTGATTTTGTCATATGGGGGGGGGGGGGTGTTAAAAAATTAAACTTCTTGACAATGCAACTTCACTTTCAGGTCAATGACATCACTTACAGTGGTTTCCATTTCCAGTCTAAAAAGTGGGTCCCAGTGCTAAAAAGTTTGAGAACCACTGCCCTGGTGAGACATGTAGTAATATTCTGCTGATTGCTCTGACACACATGTGAGATGCAGGATATCAGGGGTATTGCAGACCCCTCTGGTCATGTCAATAAAATCCTAAGGCCCAAGTCTTGAATACCAGTGAGTGCCAATCTCCACCCCCCACCCCCGCCTCAGCCTATGACAAGATTTCACAGGCACACATAAAATCACAAGATGTGCCACTGGAGCACAGAATCCAACTTCCTGAGAATTTCAGTTTCATGTCTTAAAAAACAAAAAAGCCAGCAAACTCAAGTTCCAAGTCCTCATGGCTGGAAAAGAAAAGAAAAAAAGAGGGGCATCAAACTACATGGGCAACCAATGCCTGCTGAAGTCTAAGCCAGATTCCCACTGATCACAGTTGGAGTTTGAGTGTCCTTCTTGCACAAACACTCCCCCTCCCCCAACGACTCACACAATCAGAATAAAATTATGAACAAGAGTAAAAATGGCAGAATATATCAGCACAACACCGGCTGCCTGTGTAAGGGCGGTATTGACAAAGATACTTAAGAGTTAAAGCCGATTAAATAAGGGTAAGTCAAAATCCACAAGAAATCCGAAAGCAGATCACAGGGAGATAAAAGCACCAGCAAATTTTACTGGCCACTCGGATTATGTTATGTAAATGTCATGCAAATTTAAACACCACAGCCCTGGGGCAGAGGAGGGGGGTTCCCCTGCAACTCTGCCAAGTCTGGTCATGCAAAAAGTGATGGCCACCCAGCTGCAGGTGAATGGACACATATGCACCCTGCATTCCAGAAGGATACACACATGGGAGCAGGATTCTTCCAAGAACTGTTGATTGATTCTTCCAAGAACTGTTCATCATGGCCTGACGAAGGCTCACCTGATAAAGGCTAACAAATGGAAGCCATGAGAAGCTCATAGCAGAAGACAACAACGAGGTCCTTGTCAGCTATCAGCTTGCAGGTTTCACTTTCACGGCCCACCAAACAAGCAGGTCGTGCGACCCACTGGTTTCCCTCAGTTTGGGAAACAAAACAGATCTGAGAACAAAACAGCTATTATTATAATGCTGTTGCACAAAGCGATGGTAAGGCCACACCTGGAGTATTGTGTCCAGTTCTGGTCGCCGCATCTCAAAAAAGACATAGTGGAAATGGAAAAGGTGCAAAAGAGAGCGACTAAGATGATTACGGGGCTGGGGCACCTTCCTTACAAGGAAAGGCTACGGCGTTTGGGCCTCTTCAGCCTAGAAAAGAGACGCCTGAGGGGGGACATGATTGAGACATGCAAAATTATGCAGGGGATGGACAGAGTGGATAGGGAGATGCTCTTTACACTCTCACATAATACCAGAACCAGCGGACATCCACTAAAATTGAGTGTTGGGCGGGTTAGGACAGACAAAAGAAAACATTTCTTTACTCAGCGTGTGGTCGGTCTGTGGAACTCCTTGCCACAGGATGTGGTGCTGGCGTCTAGCCTAGACGCCTTTAAAAGGGGATTGGACACGTTTCTGGAGGAAAAATCCATTACGGGGTACAAGCCATGATGTGTATGCGCAACCTCCTGATTTTAGAAATGGGCTATGTCAGAATGCCAGATGCAAGGGAGGGCACCAGGATGAGGTCTCTTGTTATCTGGTGTGCTCCCTGGGGCATTTGGTGGGCCGCTGGGAGCTGGACTAGATGGGCCTATGGCCTGATCCAGTGGGTGTAGAAAGATTCTTATGGGTGTAGAAAGCTCTCCCACCAATACCAGTTTTGATGACACTGAGAATCTCCATACAAAGCACAGAGATGATTTTTTTCAGAGGTAAGGAGATCGGAAACTGCTGCTAGACCTCCAGATGGAAAGAACACCGTGCCACCTACTCATAGCCCTGTCACCCCAACCTGTGGGTCCCCAACCTCCTTTTTGTAATATAGTGCTAATCACCTGCATGGCACTCAAAGCGCAAGGGGGCAGGCCCCTGCCCTGGGGAGCTTACAGTCTAAAATTCAATGCAGGGGAAGGAGGGGTTGGCAAAAGTCAAGAGGTGAAGAACACCTGAACACCCCACAGCTTATAGCTGATCAAGTGGTAAACATTAACCCATTTTTGCCCAGCCCACAGGTGTACACATTTGATCCCTGTTGTGTTTACCTAACGTTGGGCAAAAATGATTTAAGTTGGATCATTTGGAGATCTGGGGAAACCTGGGTTAACTTATTCATGTCTGTATAAGAATTTACATTCTCCCTTTCTTCATATGTAAAACACCCAAGGCTTCTAAGCAATTTGGTTTACATTAAGTTAGAAACCATCTAAAGATCAATTAAACACACAAAATACACACACACTAGCTAGAGTTTGAATTGTCCACTCAAGCTACAAAGCAAAGCAGTAACCTTGCCCCCCCAGCTTGACTGACTCACACACACACACACCTTGCAACAATAAAAATAAGTTGAAAGCCATCAGGCACCCCTTCCCCACATATGCTGCCAACCCAAGCCCTCCCCTTGGAAGAAGGGTGGAACCCAAACATAAAAACGTAATTGCTTAATTGCTTAATCATTTTAAAGCCAGAGACTTAATCAGCTAAGACTCATCTTTAAGCTGTTGGCAGGACTGACGAAAAAAAACAAGGAAAAAAACTTGCCTGGTGCTGCTTGCTAATCTAGTCTCTGTAGCAGCAATGCCCGAGCGCTACAGTTGCAAAGGGGTGTTCAGTGTGGAAGGCATGCTGGGCCAAGGCCCATGAGAGTGGGGCACAAGGGGTCATTTGTTCCCAGGCCCAGAAACCCATGGAGGGGGCCCAGAAATTTCCTGGGATCTT
The DNA here is from genome assembly GCF_035046505.1 of Tiliqua scincoides. Taxonomy (NCBI): domain Eukaryota; kingdom Metazoa; phylum Chordata; class Lepidosauria; order Squamata; family Scincidae; genus Tiliqua; species Tiliqua scincoides. Next base: position 15,671,942 of record NC_089833.1, read on the forward strand.
ACATTTTCTGATCTCACTCCGACTCGCTGCCTGCTTGGGATACCACAGGCTGCCACAGAAAGCCATGCGCGCCGGGCCAAGGAATGCATACGTGACACCCCTAACACAGTGTCAAGTCTGGGAGGAAACTGGCTCTGCACAGTCGCTCTTTGGCTTGTGGATTCGCTTCCCATGAAGGAGCACATCAGCGCTCAGGACACAGCTGCAGAGCTCCAGTGCCGCAGAAACCAGTTTTAGTACACGCAGGATACTTTCTATTCTAGTGTGAACCTAAATATGGCAATGCTAATTTTCTGCAGTGATTTTCTATACTTAAAAGATTTTAGAGAGACTAAGGAGCGTGTTGGAATTTCCACATTACTGTCTCTAGCTGCCAGTGCAGTAGCAAACGGGCAGGTAGACCTGGGCTCCACTTCGGTATATTCCAGCTGTCACCATCCTCCCCCTACCCTGTTTTGCCCCTCCCCACCCCTATTCTGCCTGCCCTTCTCACCATCCTGCCCTGCTATGTTTCACCCTTTCCCCTCCCCACTTGGGAAGGGGCCCAAAAGGAACTTTGTACCCGCTGATAAAATTCCTCTGGGAGGCCCTTTGTTGGGCCAAGCATGAGAATGAAGCAGAGAGAGGAGGGCTAGAGATTGTCGAAGAGATGAGCACGCCCTGGATTTGCAGGCATGGAGTCTGGGTGGGGTTGAACCAGGCTGAGATCTAGCTCAGCGAGGCAGGTCTGGGTGCATTCAAGCCTCCCACCTTTCTGGGGGGTGCGCTACACAGACTCCTTCGGTTGGCTGGCAGTACAGAATAAATATTGGTGTAAATATTCAGAGCCTGACCTTCAACCATTGGGCAATCTCCACAGCAGTGCCTTTCGGATGCTCCACTCCAATCCCAACAGCAACAGCCTGCTCCCAGCAACAGGTATTTGGGGTAGACTGCCTCTGAACCTGGAGGTTCCATACAGCTATCACAACTACTATCCATAGATAAGTCTCTCTTCCTGCCTGCATCTAACCCCCTTCTAAGGTCCTCCATGGACTTTTACAGTACTATATCGTGTACCGGAAAGTGCCCCCATGTTCATTATGGGCCAAAAAGGATACTTGAATGAAAGGCCACTAGCCTTTCTTTCTAGCCACTTTCTCCATACCAGGCATCAGAAGGGGCCCTGTTGGTTGTGCCGTCATTGAGAGTGGTGAAGGGAATGGCGGCCAGAAACAGGGGCTTTTCGGTGGTGGCACCTGCACTATGGAATTCCCTCCCTTTTGAATTGAGAGCAGCTTCCTCATTATTAGCGTTCCGGCAGGGCCTGAAGACTTTTTTTATCCAGGAAAGCCTTCGAGGTACCATAAGGGCTGTTGTTATAAATGTGTCTTTTACTGCGTGCTATGTATTTTATCCATGTATTTTATCTTGTTTTAATTGTTTTAACTGTTTTGTATTTTTAATCTTTATCTGCTGTTCTGTATTTTTAACCTGATTGTTAGCCGCCTTGGGTGCCCTTCAGGGAGAAAAGTGGAATAGAAATCGAATGCATAAATAAATAAATAAATAAATAAATAAATAAATAAATAAGTTGATAAAATTCTTCTTGCACCTGCACCCAAGTCCCCATTGTCTCAACTGAATATCCCCAGGTACTTTCGCATCAGGAGCCGGAGTCCCTCAGGCAGTTCGTGGCTGCACACAGTCACGTTCTGGCAACTCCTGCGACGCCGCTGGAACCAACTGTATTGGTTTCTGCCTTTCCATTGGATCATTCCAGCGACGTGGAGAGGGGGGATTTGCTGCATGGGTAACAGCCTATCCTCCATACCTTCTTTACCCAGGCTTCGCGCACTGGAGAGGACACTCCAACGTTCCAGAACCACCTTTCAGAGCGCGATACCATAGTCTTTCGAGACTGAAGGTTGCCAACTACTTTTGCATCTCCTGGTAGGGCAAGTGTTCCCAGCCCCCTGGTCATTTTGGTTTGCCCTTTTCCAGTTCAACAAGATCTCTTCCAAGCCAGGGTACCCAGAACTGATCCGAATATTCTCAACTGGCTGCACCAGAGTTGCAAAGGGGCATGATAACTGTGGCTGTTATCTGACCCCTTTCCTAGCAAACCCGTGCAGAAGTGGTATCTGTCAGCCGCTGTACACAGAGGCAATGATGTTGGTGGACGGGGGTTGCTATCCAGCAGGACCCAGAGGTCTCTTTCCTGGATAGCCACTGCCAGCTTCTGGCAACAGGTCTCAGGGCCTGTGGCTTGGAGAAAACAAGTGCCAAGTGTAGGCTGAGGTGTGGCCACCCATCACTCTGGCCCGGTCCCAACGGCAGGGGCACACAGAGTTCGTGCCAAGAGTATTGATTATATATGCATGGCTGCGTTCATGGTATAGAGCTGGGCGTGATGCAGGCATGAATCCACAAACACGCATAAATCACACCACTGTGCCATGTGCTATTTCCAACTCCAAATCCATTATGGGGTACAAGCCATGATGTGTATGTGCAACCTCCTGATTTTAGAAATGGGTTATGTCAGAATGCCAGATGCAGGGGAGGGCACCAGGATGAGGTCTCTTGTTATCTGGTGTGCTCCCTGGGGCATTTAGTGGGCCGCTGCGAGATACAGGAAGCTGGACTAGATGGGCCTATGGCCTGATCCAGTGGGGCTGTTCTTATGTTCTTAACTCCTTCCACGCCCACTGGTGCTTTCGCCTGGGTGAGGCAAGCAATATAAAAAGGGCCAGAGTGCCGATCTTGCCAAAGGAAAACTTGTACAGTGCAGAGGGTGGTCTCTTCAAAGAGCAGGCATCAATTTCATTTAGAGGAATCACATTTTGCAAGCTAGCTCCTGAAAGGAGCTTTACTGGCCTGAGACCCAAAGTACCAATTGCTTTTTTTCTGTAGCACTTTGGCTGCCTAACCTGGGGGTATGGAGAGCCTTGACACAAACTTAGGACACTGTGCCCTGCTGAGCTCAGTATAGTGGGCCCTTGCTATCTGTGGGGGATCCGTTCCAGGATTCCTCCCCTCGTGGATTCCAAATTCCACCGATAATTAAATCTGCACCTGGAGAGCCTCCAGATGTGACCTCCGGATGCGACTGAAAGTAGCTGGTGTGAACCAGAGGCTCTCCAGCTGTGGGCTAAGGATCCACAGATATTGAAATCCAGGGATGCCAGGTCCATGGATATTGAGGGCCCACTGTACTGACAGATACTGTCCGACAGTAGCTCCCCAGTTTCCAGACGAGGGTCTTTTCCACCCCATCTGAAGACGGTGGGGACTGCTCTGGGACCTTATGTTCGAAAAGCCACAGACTCTTCTAAAAATTCATCCAAGAACATCAGCAACCCTAAAAATGAGGCAGAAATGACCTTTAATCGCTACACCCAAGGAAGAAATGAAATTCAGATGGCTGTCGAGAGTACATTCAATGCCACTCACTAACACATTTCTAAAGGGTGGACAAATGTATCCTGAGGTTTCTAAACTGCAGGGTTCAGAATAAGATGCTTCAAGGTCAGCCGAAGAAACATTGCAAGTTTACTGTAAAATTACACCATAAATCTGTTGGGAATTGAGAATCAGGTTTTCTTCTTCCCCTGAGGGCTCCCCTGCACAGATCACCTTTGTAGAATCAACACGGCTGGCTAGGGGTTGCCAACTGGCCAGAAACAGTAACCTTGCTTGCTCTTGTGCCTTCAACAACAGTTTAATCAGCAGCAAACTCTGTTGGTGAAGTATGGAGAGAATCATCACCCTGTTGCATGTGCCTGCAGACCAAGCTGCCACCCAGATGCACAGGAGCAGGTCAGGCTGGTAAAAGAAAAAAGTTGGCAACCAAACATTTGTTTTCTCAAATAAATAGGTTGTGTTGATATGCTTTTAAAAGCATAACTAGGGAGAGTTCAAACCAACCCTTGGGAAGACCAGAAACTGTTCTATAAAGAGTTGGCCCATTTAGCTGAGTATTTCCAACATTGACTGGTGGGGGGGGAAGTTTCAGACAAGAATTTGTCTGTCCTCCCTGGAAATGCAAGGAATTGGGACCATCCCCTCAGCTACAGCTCCTTCCCTATTCATGCCTACTCAGGAATAAACCCCACTCAGTTTAAAGGGACTTACTCCCAGGAAGGTGTGCATAGGATTACAGCCTTAGGACCCTTCATTGTTAAAGAAAACTACTTAAAACAAAACAAAAAAAACACACATTAAAGCAACCCCCAAAGCTGAAATAGCTGGAGGTGATTTTTAGAGCCAACAGATATCATTCAGCATGGGAGCACTGGACTTCTTAAGAAAACCACAAGGACCAATTTTGCAGGTTGGGAGAAGCAACAGCTCTCAGGAGGAACACAGGAGCCCTTCACCCTCCAACCGCATGAGCAAGCAAACTCAAAGACGGTCTTCCGCACCCGCTGCAATTTAAACAGTCACCAGTCTCCCAGATATCCTTTGCTTTAAAAACTGGCTGCTTTCCACATTTTGCGGTATATCAACCATATACCTAGTTTTTTTATTTCATAATGCATCACAGGCACTCGAAGATGCAATGCAGCTGAACTTCAGAAACCCTTTTCTGTTCATAAGAACATCAGAAGAGACCTGCTGGTTCAAGTCAAAGTCCCATCCAGTCCAGCCGCCTGTCGCTCACAGTGGCCCACACTGGGTGCATACAAGACACCTGCATTGCGTTGATCACCCCTTGCACCTGCCATTCTGAGGTAGCTTACTTCTAAACCAGGAGGTTGGACATGCCCATCATGACTTGCAACTTGTGATGGACTTATCCTCCATCAATCTGTCCAATCCGTCTTTTAAGGCATCTAGGCCAGGTGCCATCACCACATCCTGTGGCAAGGAGTTCCACAGAAGCATTAATCCAGAAGCCAGATCGGAATGAAACACCTTGAATGTAGTGGTTCTTGAAAGAAAGAACCTTCTTTCAATTGTAAAAATCCCTATTTAATAAGGGATTTAAATAAAAGCCTGCCTATGTAAACCGCCTTGAATAAAGTCTTGAATAAAGACCAAGAAAGGTGGTATATAAATACCTGTTATTTATTATTATTATTATTATTATTATTATCCCATTCCAGGCCAGGGAGAAAACTTTTCCCCTTTAAATCAGCATAACACCCCTGCAAGGGAGATCTCCACAGTCAACAATTTTTTTCCCTCCCTTTCAGACCAGGCCATGGGTTGTGATGACCCCAACAAGAAGTATCTTTCCTCTACATCAGGGGTGCCCAAACCCCGGCCCTGGGGCCACATGCGGCCCTTGAGGTCTTTCAGTGCGGCCCTCAGGGAGCCCTCAGTCTCCAATGAGCCTCTGGCCCTCCAGAGATTTGTTGGAGCCCACACTGGCCCAATGCAACTGCTCTCAGCGTGAGGGTGACTGTTCCACCTCTTGCGTGAGCTGTGGGATGAGGGCTTCCTACACCGCTTGCTGTTTCACATCTGTGAAAGGAAAGGCCTTTTAAAGGCCCTGAGCTATTGCAAGACCTTCATATAAGTTCATCTTTAATATATTCATTTATGCAAACTTATGTAAATTTATTCAAATTTTAAATGTAAATTCATTCCTTCCCCCCCCCCCCGGCCCCTGACACAGTGTCAGAGAGATGATATGGCCCTCCTGCCAAAAACCTTGGACACCCCTGCTCTACGTGGCCAGTGTCACCTGCTCTTGTCAAGAGTGTAAATGACCCAATGTGACAACAACAGTGCGGAACAGACTCACAACTTTCAGCAAGTCTTGGGCTCACTCTCACTCACACCAAAATGGAGCGGGGAGGCATCTGATAAAAATCACAATGGCAAGGATTGGGTCCATCACTAGGATTTTCCCCACCAAGAGAGGGTGGTAAGTGGGTGAAGGAAAGCCCCTTGCAATCAGTCTTGCCCACATCGCAACAATATTCAGGCACAAGTCAACAGTATGTTCACCCACCTCTTGACTCAAAAGCGTCATTGACCCTCGGTCTCGCCTATCTCACAGGGTTGTTGTGAGGATGAAAGGGGGGAAGGAACTATATACGCTGCCTGGAGCTCCTTGGAGGAAGGGCAGAATAAAAATGTGAAAAGTTTATTAATAAATTGTGCCCATCAAGAAGGCCTCTTCTTTGTACCCTTGTAGCAAGGCTTTGGTACAGTCAAGAGGACTTTCTCAACCAGTCACAAAGAGGTGGCTGCTTCAGATCTGAAACTCTCTACCTGGGGAAATCCAACCAGCGCCCTCCTTACAGTCTTTCAGCCACGTTCTTACAACCCTTTTTCATTTTGGCACCAGCAAGAGACACCAAACGCCGCTATCTGATTTCTGGTGGGTGGCTTCTCTGCCATCTCTGGGCTCTCCAACTGTGGCCTGTGTTTTCCCCCACCCCCAGCAGTGTTGTTTTGGATGGCTTTCAATTCAGCGTGAAAGTGTTATTTAACTTCCTTGGCTGCCGTGGGGTGATCCTGTAGGCAGGAAGAGGCAGGTTACAAGTCATCTTATAAATACATTAAAAATAAAACTTGAAAAGGGGGGGGAGGATTAAAACCCAGAGGCAGAAGGATTAAAACCGCATCTTCCCCGTCATGTCTGTGTTCAGACCCGCAGTCTCTTGAAGCCTGCAGTCTTTTTTGGTTAAAGAAAAAAAAATAGAGGTGGGGGAGAGAGAGTTACGCCTAGCTATGTGTCATATCCACTTTGGGCCTAGGTCCAAGAGAAGTTTACTCATTTAATTTTCCATACTATCTTGCATTAAGTACACTGAGCCCCCACCACCAAGTCTCTATTTTGACAACCTCAGTGAGACATTTCTGATTAGACTCTCACGCTACCAAACCCCCCCCCAACACTATTTACATATCATTAATTGTATGCACATTTACCAGTTATACTCCCCTCTGTCTCCCTACTCCACGACCCATCACTGGACCAGTTTATAAATTCAGAAAAAGCAAGTGGAAAAACGTTTCCTGGACAGTACCACATCAGGTTGATGTGGCAATGTTGTGGGTAGGAGGTTCTTTCCTACACACTTCACCCCACCCCAACTCCCTGCACCTAGAAAACTAGCATGCCGATCTAACTTTCTTCCTGACCTGCTGGTTTTCTGTCTGCAAAGATATACTACCACCACCACAGTGTAACGGCTGTTGCATTTGATTTGATACAGGCCTAGAAACTCTAGCCCTCAATTCTGCTGAATGTACAGGATAGGTGCAAGTGCAGTGCATTTGAAGGACATGCAAAAATGAGGACACCGTCTTCACAAGCCGCTCTAGTCAAGTTGGAGCAGGAAAAGGCCATGGGCCATAGCTCAGCATGGTTTAGGAAAGGTGCCCTAACTCAATGGTCAAGCAATGCTTCCCTTGCAAAAGCCACAGTTTAAATCCACGATGTCGCCTGGTCTGGCCGGGAAAGATCATCCTCTACAATCCTGGTGAGCTGCCAGACTGCTCAGGCAATCCCCAGCGAGGCTGGATCAATGGGCTGACTCAGGATAAGGCAGGACAAACGTGATCCCGCTGCCAACTCGGGCACAAGCAATATGTGCTTCTCATCTGACACCCAAATGCTACCAAAAGGGTTTGGGAACCTGTCTCACCAGAGATATCAGATTACCACTACACACTCGGAAAACTACCAGCACAGTCTAACCCTTCCTACACTTGCGGATGAACATAGCCAGAGGCCTTTTATCAAACCAGATCGGTACAATCCAGTTCAACTAGCTCAGGATTGTCCAAACCAATGGGCAGGAGACCTACCTGGAGATAGCAGGGATTGGACTAACTATGTAAAGCAGGTCATCTCCCATTGAGCTATAGCCTCTTCCCAAGGTACAAGCACTTGTTTGCGATCAAATACAAGAGATGGACCACAGAAAGTATCTGGTACACACACATGCACCTGATTCTGGTTTGAGAAATCGATTTCAGCAGGAGGTTAAATGGGATTTTTTTTTCCCCAAGGGGAGAAAGCCAGCCCTCCCCCCCCCCAAAATAAACTTGGAAGGCAGGGGAGGATAAGGTGCCTCTTACTAGATTGCGGGGGGGGGGGAGGGGTTTAAGAATTGCTTCTGGGGGCCATCACAGGGAAGCAAGATTACCCTGGGAAATGGAGCAATCATTTCCAAAGCGTTTACATCAGTGGTGCTCAGACATTTTAGCACCAGGACCCACTTGTTAAGAATGACAGCCTGTCAGGGCCCACCGGAAGTGATGTCATTAACCTGGGAGTGACGTCATGGCCAGAAGTGACGTCATCAATTCAGACTTCAAGCCTGAGCTGCGATCAGCCAAAGGTCCCATGACTCAGTGCAGTTGTGCTGTTATTTTGCATAACAGAACTCAAACATTCCAGCTTGGAAGTCAAAGCAGAAGGCAGACTTGGCTCCTTCTCCAACCACACCATTTTAAAGCTTTCCTATGAACACAAATCCACCCCCACCCCCCCACCCCCCAAGAAAGAAAAACTAGAGCTGGGCTAGAACCTATTTTCATAGCCATGGTTTTGGTTAGTTTGTTTCTTTTAAGCACAGAGGGAAGTTCAGACCTGAAAATCCACAAACAAATTTGAAGTGGCAGAGCCCAGCCCACAAGACTGCAAGACTCCACCATCTCCATTCCACTGACAGCTTTAAAAACACATCACCTTGTGAGCTAGTAACTTGAGCACAACTTTTTACAAGGGGAAACACTTCTGCCATAGCCAGGATAGTGTAGTGGCTTGGGAGTTGTGCTCTCACCTGGAAGAAGCAGGTTCAAATCCACACTTGGCCAAGAAATTTCCTGGGTGACTTTGTTACCCTGCACATGCCTGATCTTGTCTAATTCTCAGAAGCTAAGCAGGGTCAGGCCTGGTTAGTACTTGGATGGGAGACCACCTGGGAATACCGGGTGCTGTAGGCTTATACCATCGTCTTTCCATGCCCAAACATGTCTGATCTCAGAAGCTAAGCAGGGTCAGGCCTGGTTAGTACTTGGATGGGAGACCGCCTGGGAATACCGGGTGCTGTAGGCTTATACCATAGTCTTTGGAGACTGAAGGTTGCCAACCCTTGGGCCAGTCATGATCTCTCACAGCCTCACCTACCTCACAGGGTTGTTGCAAGGCCAAAAAGAGGGAAGGAACTATGCGTGCCACCCTGAGCTCCTTGTAGGAAGGGGGCAGTATAAAAATGTGAAAAATAAATACATAAGATAAAGGCCGTCTTTATCTGCTCCTTCACTCTCTTCCCATCACAGCATTAGGGTTGTTCCAAGCCAGCCTGCACAAGGGGGCTGTTTCAGCCGTGCACACAAAGGGCCATCTGTTCAGCCACCCCAATCTCTTACAGCCTGGCCTTATTGAAAAGTTGACATTAAAAATAAATCCAGGAAAGAAGAGACAGCTGCTAGGTGGGTCTCAGGTTAACATGGTAAGCCCCCCGCCTCACCTTAGTCAGAAAGGAGCCAGAGGTCTGTCACTAGGACAGAGGTTCCACATACATATTTCCAAGTCACAATTTTAGATAACCAAATACTATAAGTAGGGCACGTACGCCCTGAGGCGGCACTGAGCTACTTTTTCAGTAGTACATTGAAATTCGGTCCAGCTAAGACAGGAGGCTTCCTTGCATACGGGTGGGGCTGTTTAATGCAGGTTTAAGCAGCTAATTGCAATTTGAAAACACACACACACCCACTTCGGTCCCACTGCAAACTACACAAGACTACACACATTTTGTTGTCATAAATGTTAGTCCTATTCTTGGGCATATTTGAGGTGCCAAGTCTAAAAATGGCATTGGTTTTGCCCAGTTAGCTCTCATTTATGGGGTAAGGCATAGCCACCTTATATGCCAATTCAAGCAGCTTCCTCGTGAGGAAGCCATGGCGTTGAGTTTTGCAGGAAAGAGAGGGAGGAACCCAGTGACCAAGCCATAGCTACATTTCCACCCACTATTAAAGAGAGACTTATTAAATAGTCATTAAGTGCTTTTTCCCAGCCTCATGAGGGCTAGAAGCTTACTTTGAAAGTAAAAGCTGATGTTCCATAGATTAATCTGTTTGGAAGTATGAGGCTGAACTGGAGTGTAGGGTACCTGGCAGAGGGAGGGTAGGGGGGTGACGTTCTGGAAAGATGGTTAGAAAAATCACTTCATGCGCTTCTACTCAAAGTAAATCCCACCAACTCAGTTGGACTTATTTCTAGATAAGAGCGTCTAGGATCGCAGGCTAAAGGCCAACAGCACAGTTGACCTCCAGTTTTGGCTACTACATGATACTCTCACAAAAGGAAACTTTTAAAGAGGGTATCTATTTCTCAATCTCCCCTTCACCCCCAGTGAGCATCCAATGCTGGTCTGTTGAATCTTAAAGTGGAACAAACCATTCAACCACTCCTTTTAAAATTGGGAAACTGCCCCTGCCCCCTGTAATGGAATTCAGCAAACCTAGTCAAATAGAGTTTTGAGAGGCCAAAAGGTAGGGGGGAAGTTTGGAAGCTTATTTTACAAGGCAGTTTGTGGAGGAAAATAGTAAACAGATGTGTGCCTAAATGTGTGGGTCGCGTCTCTTTTTACAAAAGCAGGCAGAACCATTTCAATTTTGAAACTCCAGGTTCCCAAAAGTCTTCAGCGGGACACACCAGCCAATGAAACCTCCTGGAAGTTACTTGGTTCACATACCTCCCCTCCCCTGTTGGCTCCCCTCTACAGCAATGTGAATTGCAAACCCCCTCCCCAAGCAGCCGCTTTGCTCATCATTACTTTGCACAGTTGTCATGAGACCCAGAAGTATTGGGGGGGGGTGGACAGAGGAAAGGGATAAATGCCCCACTGGACAAGTAGCCTGCTCCCTGCCCAAACCCCTCACTGCTGAACTATAAACGGGTAATGACAATAAAACTTGCAATCCTAAATATGCTTGCTTGGAAATTTCATTCCATCACATTCCAGATAACTTGGCCCTAGTTTTGCTTGCTTCAGAGAAAAATATATCCAGGAATGGAGCAAGAATGTGACATCGATTTCAAAAATCTAACGTGTGGGACAAAGCTTGCCTCCCCAAAGAGCAATCTGCCCCCTCTTTGCCCTCCCAACCATTTTTTGACTGATGCCACCACTGAATACATGGCACATATAAGCCACTTCCAAACCACCCCTCACTCCATCGTGACCAATAAACAGAAGCCAGGACGCTTCTGAATCAGATTCACCAGATTTATTGGGAGAAAAAAAGTCTGGTTTCCTTGAAAGTACTCTTTCACGGTGCCGTGTCCCACCTCTCACTCTGAAACTGCCAAGGTGGTCTTTCCCAACCATGAGAATGATGGCCATGATTGCCAAGGAGAAAACCACAACATATAAAACAACAACCAGAATGTCCCAGCATAAAACAAGTGATAGGAGCAGCAATTTAATGAAAGGGAAACATAACTCATTCAACACTCTGGCAAGCCAAATGATCTTAATCACTTTTCAAGGGAGAATCTACAGGGAGGGGGTTCCAATGTTCTACAACAGGGGTCTCCAAACCCCGGCCCCCGGGGCCAGATGTGGCCTGCGACAAGCCTCTATCCGGACCATAAACAGCCTCTTGTCCCCTGAAAGCCTCTGGCTGGGGGGGGGGGGGCGATGCAGTGAACTGAACAGGCAGGATCTCCGGGGCTCCAGATTTCAGCCTGTTTCTCACCTCTATTTCTGTGGGTCCAGGAGATCCAATGACTTTGCCAGGAGAGGTTTAGTCATCCTGACAGTGATACCTGAGTTAGGTTGGAAAGGGGGGGGGAGAGTTGGCCATTCAAGGCAGTGGGGGAGAAGACTGAAATCAGGACCAACTGCAAAACCCCTGTGGAGATACCATCTACTGAAACAGATTTCATCTATTGAAAGAAGATACTTGGAAGAACAAAGTAAGTGCTGTTTGTGTTATGTAAATCCCGGCTTTAAACAACTGACTTTGGAAGAAGGAGAAGGGGGGAGGATTCCTCCACCTCATTGTCATTTTTAAATCTGAGAAGAGACATTTGAGTTTTTGGCACTATATGGAGTATAACTTTATCAATACAAGTTTACAAATCTGCAACCCTGTATGAGATATAAATTTTATTGGGTGTTGAATTCTGGATTATTTGAGTGTGGAAGGATTTCCTATCACTGAGTGGTGAGTTGAACATTGTTTGGTCGGTGTTTGTGGGAAACTAAATGTTTGCATTCCATAGCAAAGAGATTGGCCAGGACATCTAGTGGACTAAAAGAAAACTGTAAGGGAAAAATCATGGATTCATCAGGAACAAATTGGAAAAATCTATTACAACAAAAGCTGGAATATTTGCTTGATATGAGTCGACAACAAGTGATCCAAATTTTACAAATCCAAATTAGCATGGAAACCTTAAGCCAACAGATAAATAAGCTTAATGAAATGGAAGTTAAAGCTACAATAATGAAGAATAATGACCAACAAGTTGAAATGACAATTTTAATGGAAATACAGAAAGATGGGGCAGACTGGAGATAAGTAACCCAATGGTATTGGACCAGAATGGGGAAGAGACATGTCAACCAACAAGTGTAGTTGACCAAGAGATTGACCAAGAGAAGGAGATGACCTGCCAGGATCTGGATTTATTGGCAGGAATAAGAAGACTAAGAAGAGGATGTATATCAAAGCATGAACTCTTAAGAGACATTCTTGTGAAGTTTATCAGGAAAAAAAAGATGGAAAAGAGAAGGGAAAAAAGTTTAGAGATGATATGCAAGATTTGAATTGCTATTCAAGATAATGACACGATTTGGTAGTGGCGTAATATTTGATTTGAGAGAAGAATAAATATATCTAGGTATTTTATAGGTTAATTTTGACGAATTAGGTTTAAATTTGATATTGTTTTGGAATCTATAGATGGGGAAATTATATGAAGGTAGAAACTTAAGTTTAGAAAGTAATGGATATGTAATATATGAATGGTTTGGTAGATTTGTTTATAATTAGATTTATGATAAGTATTTAGTAGTAATTTTGTATTAGAATAAGTTATATTAATAAAAGAGTTTAAGATTTTGTATTTTATAGGTTAATTTTGATGAACTTAGATTTAGATGAATTTTGATGAACTAGACTTAAATTTGTTTGATATTATTTTGGAATTTATAGATGGAGAAATGATATGAAGGTAGAAAGTAAAGTTTAGAAAGCAATGGATATACAATATACGAGTGGTTTGGTAGATTTGTTTATAATTAGATTTATGATAAGTATTTAGTAGTAAATTTGTATTAGAATAAGCTGTATTAATAAAAGAGTTTAAGAGTTTACTGAAAGAAGGAACATAAAGAATGATGGGAAAAGAAGGGAAGAGATGATTATGATGATGAAATGGTGAAGTATATAGAATATGAAACATTGTTTTTAGAAATGGATATGTATTTTTTGTACATCTTTTTTCCTTTTTTTATAATTGTTTTCTCTTTCCTTTTTGTCTTTTTTGATTATATTAAGAGATATAAGAAATTATTAGTAGAATGAATTATTAATTGGTATATGGTATCCTGCAACCTCAATATTTGTATGTATGTGTTTTGTATGTGTGTTTGTTTATTGAAAAATAAATAAATAAATTTTTTTTAAAAAGCCTCTGGCCCATTCAACTGTACATGACCAGAGCTCTGCTCTGGTTATGACTGGAGGGTGTTCTGAGGGCCAGAGAGGTTGAATGAATGAGCCCATTGATTCATTTATTCACTCATCTCAGCTCTATCTCTAATTTATTTGTTTAAATTTAATATTTAAATTTTTTTTACAGCCCTCAACACCATGCCAGATATTTGATGCAGCCTTTCAAAAAGTTTGGAGACCCCTGTTCTACAACAAAGGCACTGCCATACATAAGACCCTGTCTTGAGTCTCTGCACACAACCTCCAAAGGCGGGTTAAACCCTGAAGAGAAGCCTCTGATGATGACCTCAAAAGGGGAGACAGGTTCATAAGGAAGGAGGGAGGCACTCCTTTAGATCAGAGATGGGTAGAAAAGGCAGATTGGGATCTACTGGTTAATCACTGGGCGAGTAGGCCTAGATCCAAACAGGTTTTTGAACTTGCTCTGGTTTAACTCAAAGGCTTCTGCTACCCTCCAAATTAGTTAGCTGAAACAGAAAAGGCTGGGGTAGTGGAGAGAAATCAGGAGTGGATTTCTGTACGATTGGACCAAAGTCAGTTCTAGTACAGAAAGGGCCATCGCTGGGCTGACTGTGTGTTCCCAGGCAGCCTGAATATTCCATGTACATAACCCTCTTGGGATGCTGCCTTGTACATGGGCTGGTGGATAGACGGGCAAGTGTGATCTCTGCCCTCCCCAGCTTTACTAAGTATTTTTGCTACATTTCTATCCCATTTCCTTTCCTCCAAGGAGCTCAGAGCACCACACAAGGCTCTCACCACCCCCATTTTTGTCTCACAACAACCCTGCAAGATAGGCTAGGCCAGTGGTTCCCAAACTGCGGGTCCGTAGCCCACCAGTGGGATCACAACCTAATTTTTGGTGGGCTGCGAAACCAACAAGGGGATGTGAATCAATCTGCTACTTAAACAATCTGCTACTGGGGGAAGGGCGTGGAGCACTGCTGCCCAATCACCAGTATAGCCACTGAAACTTTTCCATAGTGAAGCTATTTTATTAGGTAGGTCCCGATGCTGAAAAGTTTTGGAGCCACTGGGCTAGGCTAAGAGAAAGTGACTGGCCCAAGGTCACCTAGTGGCCAAGTAGGAAGAGTCTCCCCACTCCTATTTCGACACTCTAACCACTGCACCACAAAGCCTCTCTTACACAGCTCACACCTTCAATGATTGAATTACAGAAGCATTACGACTCAAGATAGCTATGGAAGGAAGTCCTCAGAAGCCGTCAGTCTCCTTGCTTATAGGTGTTGCATTCATCTCCCACTGTTCAACCAAGGCTGGACCCCAAGGGAGCTACTAGGTGGTCTCCTGTTTAGGCACTGCTTGGCCAATTCACTAGTTGCCTCCAGATCTTGCCCTGGGAATATACATGCACCCCTAAAGTATGCTTAAGCGTGTGTAGGATTGTACCAGTAGTCAAGCTTCCCTGCCTGCTCGCCTAGAGGAAATGTTTACTTGCCATGGGTGAACAGGCAAGTGGTTTTCTACAACCTGGAAAACCAGACCAGAAAAAAAAATAATAATAATAAAGGTGTGGTGAGAACAGTCAATTAATGTAAATACAATCATATCCGGAAACAGCCTGAAAAGAAGGTTAAAAATAAGCAAGATCACTGGCAGCTTTTGGTAACAGAAGGCAAAATAATGCCCAGTGGCTAGAAGACCCTGAGAAAGAATTAAATGCTATAATATCAGAGAAAAACTCAGTGTTATCCTCAGTTTGAATTTGTCTAGATCAGGGGTGCTCAATAGGTGGATCGCGATCTACTGGTAGATCGCGAAGCAAAATGAGTAGATCGCGGAGTGCCGACCCCCCCCCCCACTTCAGGTGCCTCTGGGAGGAAACACCGGGAGTAAGGCCCATTGTACTCAATGGGGCTTACTCCCAGGTAAGTGTGGCTAGGATTGCAGACTCACAGCCTAATCCTAGGCATACTCCTGAGTAGACATGCCTAGGATTAGGCTGTGAGGCTGCCTAATCCAGGACTTACTCCTAAATCCTGTTATACTCAGTGGGGCTCAAGGTACACCAACATACATTGTACACATAAATGTTATATGTTATGATGGCGCGAACATTGTAAAAAAAAACTCTGGTAGATCTCCGGGCCTTGCTGGGTTTCAAAGTAGCTCTCGAGCCAAAAAAGTGTGAGCACCCCTGGTCTAGATAATGAGTTCACTTCTGGGAAGATTTAAAAATGTGTCCAAGAAGGAGGAGGTGGTGGTTGTGGTTACGGCAAAGCGGGGAAGGGACATTGTTTGTGAGGGGGGAGGGGGTTGAAGAAAAGGGTGTTTGCTCATGTGCTCAGTTTTATGGCTTTTCATCCTAGCCTCTTGTTTTAGCACCTGGAAAATTGGCAGTGCCACCTATTTGCAAAGCCCA
This sequence comes from Tiliqua scincoides, assembly GCF_035046505.1. Lineage (NCBI taxonomy): Eukaryota > Metazoa > Chordata > Lepidosauria > Squamata > Scincidae > Tiliqua > Tiliqua scincoides. Next base: position 15,687,972 of record NC_089833.1, read on the forward strand.
TAAATCTTGCCGCTCAACTCGGGGGCCCGGCTTTCTTCTCTGCAGATGTTGGCAAATTGGACTTTGCAAAATTTCAAAGTCATTCATTCCATCTGGGCGAGGAGGAGGAGGAGAAACAGGTTCCCGGATTGCCCAACTCCGTCACCCTACCAACCTCTTAAAGTAAACTTCAAGTCACCCATCCACGCCCAGCTTGGGGAGGGAGAGGAGACTGGGACGACACCCACTCCAGAACTCAAGCAACAGATTGGCTTGCAATGCTATTTTGACATGGATTTTTAAAAGGGGGGGGAGAAGAGATCCAGAATTGCAGGTCACTCATTAATCCGGGGAAGGCCTGATCCCGTGGACGTCTGCACATCAGGAGAGCGCAGCCGCCAAGGGTTGGGCCCACTGCTTTTCAACCTTCACCCATGCTCTGAGTGGATTGTCAGAGCCCAGCCTTGAACACACACACAAAAATCTAATTTGGATACAGGGACAGCCACTTCAAAGTCCCCTCTTGGGCCTTAATGGGGGGAAAGCCTACAGCCCTGAAAGAAAAGGTCTCAGCAGGCTGGCTTTTCAAATTATCTCACTCGGGCATGTACAGTACAACAGCCTCTTGCCGATGGGTTTAAAAATAATTCTTTTCATCAACAACCACACATTCAGTAACTGAGCTTTTACATCGACTCTCACATGCCCAACCCCAAAAATCCAGCCTGAGCGACAATGAGCACATACAGGGAGTAAAGCTTAGAGGTTTACGGGGGACGACGACGACGACATGTGTGTGTGCATGTCCCCGCAACAGTGTGCACATTAATGCTCAAATCTCTGAATTCTCCCACCTTTACATGCTCTCCTCCAACACTGCTAAAGGGGTAGGGGGAAAAAATAAAAGCGTCCAGGAACAGGGGATGCCAGAGAACAGTACAACTTTTCATCTGTTTTAAATTGCATGCGCACTCTTGCAAGCATAAATGCTCTCCCCCCCACCCCAGCGCACAAAGCTTCTACTTCTCCTTTATTGCAGGACAACCCATTCTTCACAATGAATTACAGAAGGGAGAGCGGGATGAAGGAGGAGGTCCCACAAGACCAGCCGATTCTCCAAGAGCTTCCTTCTCCAGCAAAAACCAAACCATGGGGGGAAAAAAGCAACACCACCACCAAAAAAAACAGCAACAAAAATCCTCTTGGAATTTTTTGCATCTATGATGCCTCCCCCCGCCCCCCCAAATAACAGGAATAAGCAAGTTAAAATTAACCGCCACCAAACTTAGGGAACTAACCTCAGGAAAGGCCGCTGCTTCCGCCGGTAAGAGTCAGGGCCCAGTCACAAACATTTTAACCAAACATGATTCTTCATGAACCAAACATGGTTTGGCTATTTTCAGAGCTGCCCAGTTTTTTGTTTTGTTTTTTTTTAAAAAGGGGCTAAAAGCAAAAGGGAGAGCAAAAGAGCCTGTTGCAATTCAGATTGCAAACTGAGCTGCACAAAGGCCTCACTCTGGGGAGAAAGGAGCAATTTCGGAGTTGTGGAATTGCATTCCCCCCACCACCACCATCTGTTAGCAACTTTGCCTACTAGCAATATGGAAGTGTCCATAAAACTTTAGCTGATCTGGCAGGTCCACACAATTGGTTCATTCTTAAAGGCACCCCTTGGAAAAAGGCTCCCTTAGTCTCCTCAATAAAAAGTGGGTTTCAGAGGACACCAGGCCACTTCCAGCCAGAACAAGAAATAGCAAGACAGACATGCAAAGAGCCACCAGGGCCGAAAGATCCAGGAGTTTAACATGGCAAAAAGACGGCAACTTTCCAAACAGATCACACCAAAACAGCTGCTTGCTGCCGCTGGAACTGTGCATGAGACAAGACTTGCAAGGCAGCCCAGTTTGTGCTCTCCAACCAGGGCAGTTAAATACTGTTTCTAGACACAGGAAAATAGACACACACACACACACACACAACTGAGGGTTGTCAGATCTTAAAGGAAAAGGAGTCAATTTCACAAAAAGTGAAAATTTCACAAAACGTCAGGAATATTTTGCCCAGCTGTCGACAGGGGAGACCTATTCTGGGTGGCCAGATTAAAACAGCAAAAGGAGCAAGGGATCCATCCTGAGATTCCAGAAATCCAATCCTGGGGGATTCACATGCCTGCCTCTTGTCTAAGGGATCCAGACTTGGCTTGCCTGGTTGAGAAGGGCGGGCTTCCCGGCAGCCTAGAAATCGGCTTACAAGGGTCTGTAAATGCATGTTTTTTGGGGGGGGGCAAGGGGAGGTGATCCAAGAGAACAGCAAAGGCTCTGTCCTTTCGGGGAGCTGGGGAAAGCAGTGGGGTGTACATAGGGGAATATATGGTGCTTGAAAATGGGTTGGGAGTTATAGGGGCCAAGGTCTTATGTCATCAGGTCTTTCAAGAGAATTTTATTTTGCTTGCTGCTTTATTAAACCTACAGGGGCCATGCTGAGCTATGGGGTGGGAGGAGGAGAAGGGGTGCAAACCATCCCCTATAGAGGTGGCGGGGGATAAGATTCTGTACTGAGAATCTGCACATCACAAACCCGAGCAGGTCATTTTATGAGGGTTTTCAACCAAAAGGATTCGAAGGGGTCTTTTGGAGGGGGGGGGGAAGGGCATTTTTTTCCCAAGGGAGGGCAAACTGGTGGGGGTGCAGATCTGCTGACCACAGGATCCTATGCACCTTGACTTGAAAGCAAGTCTCGCCACATTCCCCCTGGGCAAGCACCCAACACATCCGCAAAGGAACCCCACTGCACTCAATGGGGCTCACTCCCAGGTAAGCATTGCTTGGGATTGGGACTGCTTTGGAAGGGAACTGTGGATGAGGAAAAGGGGGGGGGAGAAACCTCTTGTTGGGTCTGGATAGCAAACCAGGGGAAATAAACAACAAGCAAATAAAGACTCTTGTTCTGAAAGAAAACAATAAATGTGTTCTGCTTTTTTTTTTTTCTCCCTTACCCGGGTGGGAATGAAGACTGATGCCCGAGGCGAGGTATTTTCCTGGGGGAAGAGGAGCTGGTGGTAACCCAGTGGCCAGGGGTGCAAGTCGTGCTGCGGCTCCAGCTGCCACCCGGTGATGGCTTTCCATGGCCAAGCCAGAGAGCAGTGGTGGGGGGACATGCACAGAGCGGGGGCCCCCAAGGTCTCTTCCATCCATCATCCGCTAGTGGACTGCAGGCCCCCTCTCGCCCCCAGACTCAAGAGCTTTGGAAATAGACTCTGAGCCCCATTGCCCTCTGCAGTGCCTTCACGACCATCCTCTTCCTCTTCCTGATGCCTTTTCTTTCCAGCCAAGAGGATGGGAGGTTCACAACCTTGTCTTTTTGTTTTCGCCTAGAATGAAAAGGGGAGAAAAATTAAGAGGCTACAACTGGGGAAAAGGGGGGGGGAAGACACACCCCAAAGCAAGGCTCATTTGGGAGAGAGGAGGCTTTTTTTAAAATACAGATTTTTAAAGCTATATATCCATTGCTTTGTATGGGTGAGTGTTTTGTTCTAGGCTAACAGAGCAATCTCCAGGCATGTCTACCCAGGGGTAAAACCCACTCTTGGTAAGGGATCAGGCACAGATGTGCAGCAGTGGGGGAGGGGGTTAAGAGAAAAATGAAATAGAATAGACACCATTCTAACATCGCCACTTCAAAAATGAAGAGAAAAAAATATCATACTGGCCGAGAATCCGTCCACTTTAAAAAATGCATTCTTCCCCTCCCAAACTAGAAAAATTTGATTGTTGAAAAGGGCTGGTTTCTTTTTTTTTCCTTTTTTTTTGTTACAAAGAAGCAGGTTGCACTGCTTCTAATCATTCATTTACTCATGAGTAAGTCTAAGGGATTAAATGGAGCCAGGCAAGTAAAGCTGCAGCCCTGTAAACACTCTCCTCTCCGTGCAACAGTCTGATTCTTTGACTCTGAAATAAAGCACTGAAACATGCTTAGGACTGGGGAACCCCCCCCTCCAAGATGGTTCTCCTTTTCAGCTCTTCTTATTTGGGAGCAAACCTGTTTACACTATATGGCGCCGATTCCCCAAGGAAACAGGGGCTGAGGGTCATGAATTGGGATTCCCAGCCCCCCAAGCCTGATCCCCTATTGCACATTTTACTCAGAAGCGAATACTGATTTTTTTTCAAATGATTTTTACACCCAGGTAGTGGTGCTTAGGATCACAGCCTTAATTAGGAGAGTTTTCTGTCCCTGACCTCAGGAGATTATATATATATATAACAATATATACAATTTTAATTAAAGACCCATTTGGATGCTTTCTCCCAGATCTTGCCTGGACCCCCACCTAGGATGGAATGCAAAATGCTATTTTTTCCCCTTATCAGATTTGGATAGGCAAACATGCAGAGGGGGGTGGGAGCTTCTACCAGCCAAGAGGTGAAAATAACCCATTACACATTTTATCAACATCTTAACCCTGACATTAATTAATGTTTAAACCTTTTACGCCCAAAGGGGGGGGAGAACCTCTCCAATACACAACTTAGCCAAGATGGACTTTAGATTTCTTAAACCAGCTTGTTAAAATAGCTTTGAAGGGGATGGATTTTATGACCTAATGAGAAACCAGATCTCTTCTCTCTCCCCCCCCCCCCGTTCCTTAAACTAACAGTTCAGCCCTAACGCATATTTACTCCAGAAGCAAGTCCCATTGAGGTCAATGGGGCCAACTCTCTAGTAAGTGTGTTTAAGATAGCATTGTTACAACACTGAAATTGATCATTTCACCACACTCGTGAAACTGACCAGGCTGCAGTCCGACCCACATTTACCTGGGAGTAAGCCCCATTGGCTATAATAGGACTTACTTCTGAGTAGACATGCATAGGATTGGGCCCTAATTCACCAGGCACATCCATGCATGTTCACTTGGAAGTAAGCTCCACTGAAATCAGTGGGACTTTTTCCCTAGTAAGTGTTTAGGAAGGGAGCCAAAAAAATAAGGATCAGTGTATTTTTTCCCCCTCTTAAGATCCAAATAGGATTTTAAAAAATGCTAAAAGCCACACTGAGATAACACCCCATTCTTAAAACTGGAATGTAATTTCAAAAGAGCAGGGTGTTTTGCAAATAAATGTGTTAAGGGTTGATTTCTTGTTCGAGTGAGCCAAATATATATCTTTGCACCTGGAGTGCTCTTGGACAAGTATTTCTGGCTAGCTTGTCTGTCTTCTCCCAAAATATTCCAAAATGCTTACAATTTGGTATCTAGGAGAAGGGGAAAGGGGAGGATTTTGAAAAGAAGGGAACCCAAACAGTTTTTTAAAACTCTTTCCTCTCCACCCTGAAGTCATTCTCCAGCTGTCTTAAAATCGTAAAAATCCAAGATGAATCCTCAATTAGTCAATGTTTTATATCCCTCCTGGAAAAAAAAAATTACACTGGAGTTCTGTGGAAGCTGTATCCACCCAGCAGCTGATGAAACCTACTAGATGAAACAACTTTTAAAAAAATCCCTACAAAGTTATTTAATAGGTTTTTAAAATAAAATTTAATTTAATCTGGGTTTAGTTAAAATGATCTCTAGATATATCAGACTATCCCCCCTCCCCATTCATGCACCCACCAGGCAAAGGCTAGAGAGTAAACATTTGCTTTGATTTTCCTATAAACCATAACTCAGAGGGATGGTTTGGTTTCCATTTTAAGCAGGGGAGATGGTCCTTTTCTTGTTCCATACATTTTATATTTGCTCAAGAGCCTAAAAGAATCTGATGAAAATAAGAAACCCCCCCAAAAAAAATTTTTAAAAAAATATTATGATTTTATAGGGGAATTGGGTCAGGATTGGGTGGGGGCAGGATTTCTCTCTCTCTCTCTCTCTCCCCTTTTACTTTCCTTGTTAATCTCAGCTAGCCAAAAATATGGCCGGAGCCCTGGTTTTAATTTTGGCTTTTTTTTTTTAACTGCCCAACCCCTTATGTTAAAATGCCCCTTTTCCTGGCATTCCTTCCAAGGTGATGTTTGCCAGATAGACAGACACACAGAGACCAGAACTGAGCCCAGATTTCAGTATTTTTATTATTTTGATTTATTTTGGGGGGGGGGGACTGATAGTGACACCAAATCAGAGCTACATCTGATGGGGGGGGGTGTCCTCATTTTAGAAGCAGTATTCTCCCCACTTACCCCTACCCTCCAATACCCAAACTATTACAACCCCGCTTACTTAGAGAGCAAGCCTACTGAGCCCAGTGGGCTTGCTTGCGAGTAAGAGGGCTGCAGGCTGCAATTTCCCCTGCACTTTCCTAGAAAACAGAAGGGGACTTCAGAGCGGGGTTGGAGGGGGGAAGAAGACTGCAACTGGGAGTCAGCCCCACTGAAGGGAGTGGGTGGGTGGCGGCTTGCTCCGAGTAGACCGGGCGCTTGCAACTTGCAAAAGAAGTGGGAGAGCAGGGGGGGGTTCTGGAACTTACCTTTGGGGAGGAATCCTCTTCTTGCTTCTTTCCGGCCCTCCCTTCCACCAACCCACCCCCCAAAGCCCTTCAATTTCTATCGCATCCTCTTCTTTGGCATGTCAATTTCGTGCTCGCGTCCGGAGCCGTGCGAGAGATACAAGTAGCGCTTAGATCCAGGCTGGGCTGCTGGAGAGGGAGCCTCGCCTCGCGCTCACTCTGGTCTGCCCCCCTCTTCTTCTCCTGGTCCTGTTGGGATGGGGAAGTGCTGCCTACTGGTCATCGGGCCAGCCGGGCTGCCTCCTCCGCCCTGAAAGAGCAGCCAGCGCCTGCAGGAGAGATTGCCCCGCTTGGTGGTAAAGCTCCAGCTTCCTGCTGGGGCGGCTGCTGCTTTTAATAAACTCCAGGTAGAGCTGCTGCTGCTGCTGAGGGAGGGGGGTCAGAATCTCCATATACAGCCCAGGGTTGGGAAAGGTACATCACCCACCAAAAGAAAAAGGGGGGGAGGAAAAGAGGGGGGAATTCCTTTCAAGTTCCTCTCTGTGGATCTTATAAAAAAAAATAATAAAAAAGAGGAGGAGGAGGAAGGGGGAAGAGGGGGAGAAGGGGGGTCCAAAAAAAAGCTCCTCTTAAGCAATGAAACAAGCATTGTTTCTCCTGTCCCACCCCCCTCCAGGCTGGCCAGCCAAACTGGGATCGCAGGCCTCCATTGGCCGCCCCGCCTGCCACTCACCCCCATGTAAACACTTTGGCCCCCAGCCATTCCTATAAAACCGATTATGGACCGAACAGGAGGAGGAGGGGGACTGGCAGCAGTTTCAAGGCTTCCCCTCTCCGCCAAGGGGCAGGGCTGAATGGGTGGTGAGAACTGGGAGTGGCGGTTTCTAGGCCCCCCCTTCTTCCACCCCACCCCCCCCGTCTAGGCTGGGTGATCAAAACAGAAAGATACTTGTTAACTTCAGTCCTCTATTTAGGGAGATGGAGGGCAGGCCAGCCTCAGCACCACCTTCCTATCTCCCCCCCTTCCTTCCCCCCTACATTTTTCTGAACTTTTTTTTGGGGGGGGGGGTTGCGCCATCCAATATATGGGACCCAGTGGTGCATTTAAACCTCCCCAGGACAGCAGCCTGACCCCCCCCGCATCCTCCAGGATCTAAAACCCGCCTTGTACTCCCCCAGGGGAAAAAAAGTGCCTGTGGATTGCAACCGGAGCCAGTCCTGGAAAGCTACACAGGGATCGAGCCCGCGGAGCATGCTTGGGGGGGAGGGGAGCAGTAAACCAGTAGTAAGAAATCAGTGGGGCTTCCTCGAGAGTAAAAACAGGCAGACTTAGGGACTGCAATCCTATGTACGCTTTCCTGAGCTCCAATTGACTCTGAGGGGCTTACTTGTGAGTGGACAGGCACAGGATTGGGCTCTAGGGCCGCCTGATTGAACTGCGATCCCTTACACCCTTCGGCGAAAGCTTGTAGTAGTGGTGGGGGTAGCTGTTTGCGCTTTTCCCCCGAGAAAGGTGCGGAGGATCTGGCCTCGGAGGGGGGGGGTGGAAGTTGGTAGGGTCTACTTGCGAGTAAACGTGCTTGCTCTGGCTGTGTGCGTGCGTGTTGAGCAGAGGCGCGGAAACCAGTGGGGAGAATCTGCTCCAGCCCCTTCCTTCCCCCCCCCAGCCTTGCTGACTCTGCAGTCCTGTGCACCTTTTCCCGCGAGTAAGCCTCATCGAGCCCTACAGGGCTTGCTTCCGAGTAGACCTCCCCCAGTACTGCGCAGGAACTCTCCAAGCGGGAGGAGGGGGTGGGTGGGTGGATGGCTTGCAACGTGGCTGGACTGGAGATCGAAGACTCCCAAAGCGGGGGGAGAGAGAGAAGCTCAGTGTTGAGTCTACACTCCACCTACACTTAATCCTTAATCCGGATCACTGGTGGGGGGTGTATCTCTCCTTGGGCTGAGGTTCCTACAGAAATCGACAAAGGTGATAAGGGAAGTAGGGAGATAAGCACAGAAGCACCCCCCCCAAACCAACCAACCCCCCCCCCCCAATAGTAAACCAGATCCCAGCTGCAAAAGAAACCAGCTCAGCCATTTACTTCCCCGGTTCTTCTTCCCCCAATTCCGCCTGGTCAGTTTCAAAGCAAAAATCGGATTAAAAAAAAATCAGCACTCTGTGTGTGGATCGGAGAATGGGACTTACTTCTGAGTAAACATGCTTAACTTGGACTCTGACGCCCCTCCCGGAAAATAAACCATCTACGGTGGGAGAGACTGAGAGCCCACGCCTATGCTTGTCTACTCAGAAGTAAGTCCATTAGAGTCAATGGGGCTTACTCCCAGGAAAGTGTGGATAGGATTGCAACCTAAGGACACAGATCTACTATTCAGGGGTGCATTCCATTTATTTCAATGGGACTTACTCCCAGGAAAGTGTTGTAAGGGTGGACCTTTCAGTGGAGAAACTACAAGACTTAAGTTACCTCTTGCTTCCCCCCCCCCAATAGACTGCAGTAACTTGGCTTCCATCCTAGGCAGATTTACTTGGGAGTAACTAAAGGGGAGCCTATGGGTTTTCCTTCTTGAGTGAGCATGGGTCGGATCTGGTGGCAGAGAGACTCCTTCCAGAGGGCTTACTCGAGATCTCCTCCTCTGTGTGCAATGGAGTTTACTCCAGGTAAGCGTACAAAAACCCCTCCCAAGAAGAAAGTAAATGCGGATCGAGTTTTGTTTTTGCATTAAGAGCTGCTCTCCCGCACTCCCCACCCCCAAGAGTTTTGGGCTGCAAAACAGCTCCAAACTTAGTCCATTGAAAGAGATGGGGACTTACTTTTGAGTAGACACGCCTAGGAGTGCACTGTAAAATGTTTTTTATTTTATTTTTTTTTCCTTTCAGGTCAGCCTGCCATCCTCTGCACGCTTCCCCGGGAGTAAGCAACACAGGACTCGGTGGAGCTTACTTCTGAATCGACCTGCCTAGACTTGCAGAGTCAGATTTGGGAGGAGATGCATTCCTTTGGTTTGATGGCATAATATTTATTTTATCAAGGCATTTGGGGGGGGGGGCGGAGTGGGAGACATAGGCTATGGGGGACACCCCAAAAATCTGTCCTGTTGTGGGGGAGGGAGAGAGGGGGCCCCTCTGCGTTAGTCAACACACAGAATCCCTTCTAAGCCTCTGCTTGGGGAGGGAAAGAAACCCCCCCACCCTCATTTAATGCCAGTGTAAAAGTCCAGCTGTTCAAATTGCCCCCAAGCTCCAGCGAGGCAGTTTCTAGGCCTCCCTTTTTGGGAAGCAAAAAGAAGCAAGGGAGGGGGGAGAGGAGGAGGGGAAGGGAAAACACAGAGAGAGGGGGGAGGGTGAGAAAAAGCGACTGAAAATAGTAATGTAAGGGGGGAGGGAGAGAGAAAGGAGAAACATTTTTTTTTTAAGTTGCAAAGAAGATGGCTACAAATTACAAGAGGGTGTCTCCTTTTTCCTTTCCTCTGCCCCCACCAAAATAAAAGGCTTGGCAAGTGGGACTTTAATGGACAGACTCCAAATTAGCAAAGGATCCACAAGAAGAAGGGCAAAAAATATTAATGAATTTGAAAGGGGCTGCAGGCACATGACTCCCACTGAGAGTGCCAGAGATGGCTGCCCCATTGATCTTGCAATGAGTGGGCCCCTCCCTCCAAGATCTGGGCCCCTTTGATAATGTTAATTCTTTGGCTTGTTTTGTTTTGGTGCTTTAAAAACTTATTTATATTATCTCTTTTTTTTTCTAGGTTGCAAGCCTTTTTTTTTTTTTAAGAGGTGCCCCCCTTTCCTCCCCCTCCTCTCCCCACATTTTTCAGAATCCAACATCTTGGAAAGTCTTGGCATGAAAGGAAACAAAAACGATCCTGATCTGGTAGAGGGAGGGAGGGTGGTTGTTGTGGCTTTAAACAAAGAGCCTCCTTTTGTGCATGTTTTGCTGTGTTCAGTGGGGCTTTCTGGCAGGTAAGTGGGGCAGGAGGGTTTCTTAAAATGCCAGCCCCACTCTGACACTCAGCCTGATCCCCCTTTACTCGGAAGGAAGCCCTGCTGTATCAATGGGTCTTGCCTGCAAGGTAAGTATAGAGCATGGCAGCCTTTTTTTTATTTTGTGTCAATTTCTCTCCCCCAGTAGATGAGTGGAAGTGGCTGGAGAGAGCAAGAAACTGACGTGTCTGTTGGAGACCCAGATCTGAGCTTGCTTTCCTGTGGCTTTGAAAGCATCTTTTAAAAAAAACCAAAAAGCCAAAACACCCATATTTTGACACCCGGATCCTCCAAGAAGTTGTAATGGTATGTACACAATAAATCATTTGATTTGCTAATAAAAAAAAAATACTGTTCATTTTCGCATTGTCAGTGGCTCTTGATTTGCTTGCTTCCTCTGTTCTTTCTTTCTTTCTTTTTTTGTCCTCCCTCTTTCCAAAAAGTGTGTTTCTCATCAGGGCTGGGAATCTGCATTTCATTAAAGCTGCAGTCTCTCTCTTGATCAATCTTTCTTTCCATTCCTCCTTTTGTCAGCAATTTAAACCCTTCCCCCTTCTCTCTCTCTCTCTCTCTCTTCTCCTTTTTTTCTTCCCCTCCTCCACCCACTAATTTTTTTTCTTTTTGGCTGGCTTCTGCCTAGCCAGATGTAGTGCAGACTTACTCAAAAGTAAGCACCCCTTGATTCAGTGGAGGGGGGGCCTGCACTCCTGGACATGCACCCCTCCAGCCTTGCAAGAAGGATGAAGCAGAAAAGGTTCCAACCTAAACATTTGAGCTACTTTCTACTGTAAACAACATTTAAGGGGTGGTTCCTTCTCCTCAGCACCCCTCCCATCCTCTTCTGAGAGATTTTAACAATCCTTATCTTTATTTTGTAGCAAATCTGTTTTAATTGCAACCCCCTCCCCCAATCTGCTTTTCCTTTTTTTTTAATTTTTGGTGCAGTCTTGATAAACAGCATCTGGGAGCCATCTTGTAACCAGGGTGGAGTGTGTAGGACTAGAGGAGAAGAAGAGAAAAAGGACATTTCGTAGGAGGACTTGAAGTTTGCTCTTTTATCCCTTTTTTCACACACCCCAATTTTCAGTGTTTAAAAAGCTTGCTTGCAATCATCAGTCTTCCAGGTTAGTGTATCTATATAATATAGTCGAGATTTCTATATCTAGCAATTGAACCCTTGTAATGTGAATTACTGGACGCAGAGCTGTGTAATAATAGTGAGATTTTTCAACTCTTCCGTTCCCTTTTCTCTTTGTTCCTTGGCATCTGAATTCTTAACATCTGAGTTGGGTTAAATAAAGAAACCCATTCATCTCCTCCTGGATGGGGAGGCAGAAGAAAAAAATGGGTCCTTTTAAGCCTTCTCAAACCCCCTCCCCATAAAACTAGCAAATAATTCTCTTTCTCATCTCAACTCCTCCCTTGTAAAGTGATTCTCATACTCGCTTTTTAAATGGTTGCATATGATACTTAAATTAAAAAAATTTTCAATTCTTGCTTGTGTTGAGTATGTAGTCCTCTTTCTTGCAAAAGGAATCATTTTTAAACATGTTTTTGTCCCCAAACCCAAGCCAGATGTGTGCTTTGCAACAAATAAATGCTGTACGCTTGTTCTGCAATCCCAGTTCTCTTCTGTTTCTCAGAATAGCCCTTCTCCAAAATCAGATTTAATTCAATTTATGTTAGAATTGTTCGTGTGTGTGTGTTTTCTCTGTTTTGTCCTAATACAGTAGAAAGTGGGAGTAGTTTCCAGAGAAAAAAGCACCATAAATGCATCATTATAGCCAGCTGCTTTGACCCCCTAACAGTAAATTTTGTTCCCCTACCACTTTTCGAAGGTCATTTCAACCTTGAAGCAAGGATTTGGTGCTGTGTTTTCCTATACCCATATGTTCCCCCCACGCCATGTCTTTTTAAAAGATCTTGCAAAGGTGGGCCTCCCTTACCATTGCTGCCTTCCAGGTTCCAGCCTGATTGAAATTTAGCTGCCTACTTAAAAAATATATATATAAATAAATTAATAATACTTGGGGGCATAAATGATTACTTGTTAAATCACATCAGTTTGTTTTTTTTAAAAAGGTTTTGTGTTACACTCCCCTTCCCTGTGGAGCTGGATGGCTCTATTGTGTCTATTCTTACAGCATGACATTAAATTGGAATTCATTCTTACAACAGAACCCTCTTTCAGGAAATCGCATTAAATCATCTCCCAGCCCTCCCCTCCTCGCGGATACAATCTGGAATTTGGGGAGGGGGTGGGTGCGCGGATAAGCCGAGAGTCAGAGAATTCCTCTGTGTATTGGTGTCCGGAGGGTGGGCGAAGGGGGGAATTGCCCCCTCCTTTGTAAATTCAATAACAATTCTAAATTTACTGGATTTTTTTTTTGTTTTGACAGGGTGTAGATTAAGACATTGGCTGGCCAAAGCAAAACATGGGTTCTGCATTAAAAAAAGGAAAAAAAATCAGCCTTGGGGCTCTGCTTGGATCCAGTCTTCTGATTTCTGTTTTAATGTCTGCCTTCGAACCTTGCTGTAATGTTATTAATGAACAAATGAACACTGACTGTTCAAGGCCAGTCCCCAAATATATACTACCATATAACACAGTGAACTGCCCACTGTGGCATAGCTCAGGCTCTCGTTTTTCTCTACTGGTGGGGTGGCAGGGTCAAAAGACTGCAGAGAGACAAATCAGTGCCTTGTACTTAGAACTGATAGATCTCTCCCCCACCCACTCCCAGAACCCCAAATTATTTTTTGCCTCTTTGGGGAGAGGTCATTCTTAGCATGATGTGACCTCAAAAGATTTTAGCTATTGAAGTTGTATGGAAACTTGTCTCAGAAATACGACGTATACAGAACCTTTTGTGGGGAGACTCTGAAGCCATGAGCAGAGTCCAGTCGTACATGTTTACTCAGAAGTAAACCCCGTTGTTCAGCGGGGTGTCTCCCAAGTGACGGGTTGTCTCCCAAGTGACGTGTGCCCAGGACTTTTTGAAACCTCAGTTTTATTTTTGTAGTTGCACTTCCCTTATGTAAGAAAATGACTTTTGGGAGGAAAAAGGCTAGGAATGGACTACCATCAACCACCCCTTGCCCTAAAATATATTCACTTGCCTCTTTTAAAAAATTAAAAAATAAAGCTTTCATCTATAAGATCAAAGACTTTTCCCACTTGTTTTCTTGCTTCATAAGAGCTTGAACTCTACTGTATACTACAAAGCTTTTTTTGGTACCTTCCTCCCTCTTGCAAAAAAAAATCATCCTCTCTCTTTCTCCCCCCCCCCCCAGTTTGATTGTATTTGTTTGTGTCCAAATTTTATTGAAGGAACTATACACACACATTTTCACCCAATCTCTCTGCCAGGACAATCTGAATTTTAAACAGGTGGGTGGGTGTGTCGATGATGCAGTGAGGGTGGGGGGGTCATTTGGCAAATTCTGCCAAGTCTGTTAGGCTTTGGGGTTTCTGCTGTCAAGCCAAGAGGTGTGGGCTTTAACCGATGAGAGGTGAACCGCATTGCCATTGCTCTCTGTACGTAGCCCAGGTCACCCTTCCGTGAAATGTTGCTGTAGGGAAGTGAGTTTCAGTTCTACCTGTTTGGGTAGAATTGAAGTTGTTGCAACTATAGCTTTGCCTGAGAAAGGAGATTTTGGCTCTAGGT
>NC_089833.1:15709546-15759546 GCF_035046505.1 Tiliqua scincoides
GCAGGTGAATGGATGGACAGAGGTGGATATCTCCCCCTACTTTGCTGCCTGAGGTTTCAGCTGGTCTCATGGATGGACCAGCTCTGGCTGTGAGCCACAGAAAACTGCATCTAAAGCCCCTTCAGAAGTAGCTTTACAGTGCTGGGGTTCTTGGCCCATATAGTTAAAGTCTACATTTTTAGGGTCAAGGGGCCTTCTGCCAACACCTTCAAGTAGCCTTAATGGGGAGGGGGGCTAGCCCCAGGGATCAAATGCATTGAACAAACATATAGACGAACAGGCCTTGCTGAGGGAGAATCAGCATGGCTTCTGTAAGGGTAAGTCTTGCCTCACGAATCTTATAGAATTCTTTGAAAAGGTCAACAGGCATGCGGATGTGGGAGAACCCATGGACATTATATATCTGGACTTTCAGAAGGCGTTCGACACGGTCCCTCACCAAAGGCTACTGAAAAAACTCCACAGTCAGGGAATTAGAGGACAGGTCCTCTCATGGATTGAGAACTGGTTGAAGACCAGGAAACAGAGAGTGGGTGTCAATGGGCAATTTTCACAATGGAGAGAGGTGAAAAGCAGTGTGCCCCAAGGATCTGTCCTGGGACCGGTGCTTTTCAACCTCTTCATAAACGACCTGGAGACAGTGAGCAGTGAGGTGGCAAAGTCTGCAGACGACACCAAACTTTTCCAAGTGGTGAAGACCAGAAGTGATTGTGAGGAGCTCCAGAAGGATCTCTCCAGACTGGCAGAATGGGCAGCAAAATGGCAGATGCACTTCAATGTCAGTAAGTGTAAAGTCATGCACATTGGGGCAAAAAATCAAAACTTTAGATATAGGCTGATGGGTTCTGAGCTGTCTATGACAGATCAGGAGAGAGATCTTGGGGTGGTGGTGGACAGGTCGATGAAAGTGTCGACCCAATGTGCGGCGGCAGTGAAGAAGGCCAATTCTATGCTTGGGATCATTAGGAAGGGTATTGACAACAAAATGGCTAATATTATAATGCCATTGTACAAATCTATGGTAAGGCCACACCTGGAGTATTGTGTTCAGTTCTGGTCGCCGCATCTCAAAAAAGACATAGTGGAAATGCAAAAGGTGCAAAAGAGAGCGACTAAGATGATTACGGGACTGGGGCACCTTCCTTATGAGGAAAGGCTACGGCGTTTGGGCCTCTTCAGCCTAGAAAAGAGGCGCCTGAGGGGGGACATGATTGAGACATACAAAATCATGTAGGGGATGGACAGAGTGGATAGAGAGATGCTCTTTACACTCTCACATAATACCAGAACCAGGGGACACCCACTAAAATTGAGTGTTGGGAGAGTTAGAACAGACAAAAGAAAACATTTCTTTACTCAGCGTGTGGTT
Organism: Tiliqua scincoides; assembly: GCF_035046505.1. NCBI lineage: Eukaryota > Metazoa > Chordata > Lepidosauria > Squamata > Scincidae > Tiliqua > Tiliqua scincoides. The sequence goes on from NC_089833.1 coordinate 15,710,916, forward strand.
GGTCTGTGGAACTCCTTGCCACAGGATGTGGTGATGGCGTCTGGCCTGGGCACCTTTAAAAGGGGATTGGACAAGTTTCTGAAGGAAAAATCCATTATGGGTTACAAGCCATGATGTGCATGTACAGCCTCCTGATTTTTGAAATGGGCTATGTCAGAATGCCAGATGGAAGGGAGGGCACCAGGATGCAGGTCTCTTGTTATCAGGTGTGCTCCCTGGGGCATTTGGTGGGCCGCTGTGAGAATCAGGAAGCTGGACTAGATGGGCCTATGGCCTGATCCAGTGGGGCTGTTCTTATGTTCTTATGTGTTTGCCTCCTCAAATGTCAGAGTTTTTAAAATCTGCACATTCTAGGTCAGCGATTTCCAATCTTTTTCATCTCACAGTACACTGAGAAGGTGCTAAAATTGCCAAGGCACACCATCTGTTTGTTGACATTTGACAAGGCACACCACACTGATGATAAGGGGCTCACACACCCCAATAGCCCTCCTGATCAATGACCCTCCCCTAAACTTCCACTGCACATGTGCAGACCATTCGGGGCACATCAATGTGCTACAGCATACGGGCCTAAAATCGCTGCTCTAGGTGAACCGTTTCTGAACCTTGACTGTACCAGAAACTGCTGGATTCTGTTCCCTGAATGGGCTGAAATCCATTCAGCCCCTGGACCTAGTCTGGACTCTGCCCCCAAGACCCTACATGCACAGGAATGCTTGATTCCAAAATACGATGGTCCTCGCCTTAAGAATGGGTTGGAAAGCTGATGGAGGGGAACTTGCATTTTGGGAAGCAGGGAGAGAGAATCCATCATAGCATGTTGTTTGAAAAGCTGATTTCTTTTCTTTCACTGGCTAATGTTTTAGTTCCTCTCATGCATTGCGTGACTCATGGGACTGACAACACTGATTTCAATTCTCCTGCACAGCGACAGCAGCTCCCGCACTCGGCAAAGATGTGCCCAGCTCTCTTGGCCTCTGAGAGGCATGTCTGCTTTGTTTCTTTTTAAGGTGAAAACTTACCTGTTGATGATCACAGAAGGGACAATAACCCCATTTGCTTCTTCTCCAATTGGAGAAAATGTCAGGTGTGAAGTCAGCACTCAAGAGTCTTTTGTCGCTTTGTTTATCGAGGGAGCGCGTACATTGTGCCCGTGGCACTGTTTTTGTCAAAGGTTCTTGCGCCAAGGATCCCTACTCCAAGTTAAAAGGCAAAACAAAACCATCTACCATCACTCCATCAATAATACAGATGCAGTTGTCCATTAATTAGAATACAGTTAACGTTCCAGGTCATTGCTGCTTCCTCTATTCAACCTGTAATACTCAAACTCTCCTGAGAGAAATGCATTAATTCAATCATTGATGGCTCTGGTGAGTCCCAAACGCCGATCCATAGAAGAGGTTACCTGTTGCGTTCCGGCATGAGTTGCTGTTCTGGACTGGCCTCAATGACCCAGAACAGTGACTCACACAGGGCGATTTACATGTCATGCTGTATGTGCAGAAGTGATGGTGAGGAGCTCCAGAAGGATCTCTCCAGACTGGTAGAATGGGCAGCAAAATGGCAGATGCGCTTCAGTGTCAGTAAGTGTAAAGTCATGCACATTGGGGCAAAAAATCAAAACTTTAGATATAGGCTGATGGGTTCTGAGCTGTCTGTGACAGATCAGGAGAGAGATCTTGGGGTGGTGGTGGACAGGTCGATGAAAGTGTCGACCCAATGTGCGGCGGCAGTGAAGAAGGCCAATTCTATGCTTGGGATCATTAGGAAGGGTATTGAGAACAAAGCAGCTAGTATTATAATGCCGTTGTACAAATCTATGGTAAGGCCACACCTGGAGTATTGTGTCCAGTTCTGGTCGCCGCATCTCAAAAAAGACATAGTGGAAATGGAAAAGGTGCAAAAGAGAGCGACTAAGATGATTACGGGGCTGGGGCACCTTCCTTATGAGGAAAGGCTACGGCGTTTGGGCCTCTTCAGCCTAGAAAAGAGACGCCTGAGGGGGGACATGATTGAGACATACAAAATTATGCAGGGGATGGACAGTGGATAGGGAGATGCTCTTTACACTCTCACATAATACCAGAACCAGGGGACATCCACTAAAACTGAGTGTTGGGCGGGTTAGGACAGACAAAAGAAAACATTTCTTTACTCAGCGTGTGGTCGGTCTGTGGAACTCCTTGCCACAGGATGTGGTGCTGGCCTCTACCCTAGACGCCTTTAAAAGGGGATTGGACAAGTTTCTGGAGGAAAAATCTATTACGGGGTACAAGCCATGATGTGTATGCGCAACCTCCTGATTTTAGAAATGGGCTATGTCAGAATGCCAGATGCAAGGGAGGGCACCAGGATGAGGTCTCTTGTTATCTGGTGTACTCCCTGGGGCATTTGGTGGGCCGCTGTGAGAATCAGGAAGCTGGACTAGATGGGCCTATGGCCTGATCCAGTGGGGCTGTTCTTATGTTCTTATGTGTGCACGAATTCTCTGCACACATGTGCGGTTTTAGTGCGAGGACTGAGCCTGTGCAATGATGATGAGAGGTCAGTGCAAGCACCCTTATATGGAACGAGAAGACTATTCAATAGTGGAGAATTCTGAGATAAGCCAGTGACTCAATGGAACATGGTCCTTTTTTGTGTGTTTTGCTTGTTTTGTGTGTTTTGTTCCTTAAAAATGTGTGGATGCACCCTGCTTGCTCATGAATAAGCCCTACAGAAATACACAGTGCTCTTTCTCTGCTGGAATACGGCCTTGGATGACTGGATCCCAAGGGAATGGCTACTCTGAGCGACCAGCTGAAAATGAACACAAGGGCTTCGATCACTGTGAATGGCTGGGAGAAGCCAAGGGCATCCATCCCCGTGCACTTCCTGTGATCTGTTTGGCACTTCCTCTTCCCAATTGAGCAGGTCATTTGGGCAACCGGTGACCAATGCTCAATAAAAACAGTTTGTCCCATGAAAAGGCAAGGATAGAACATCTTCTTGGCTCAGATTTGTGGTCCTAGCTCACTCACCAGAGGCAGGGATCGGTTAGGTTGAGTCCTGCTTGAGGGCCCACCTGTCCAGGCAGATGCCTGACATGGCAGCTTTTCCAAAGGAACAAGAAACAGGACTGGGTGTCATTCTGGTCTTTCCATCACTCAGAGGGCAAAAGCGAGAGTTTGAACCACAATGAATTGCTTAGTTGAATTGGCTGAGATGACTTGTTCTCAATGATGCAGAGCTAGACCCTGTTGCAGGGGGTTGGCCGTAGGCAGAGGGAGGTCAGGTGGTGACATTTTTCCAAATGCACAACAAATCTCACACAAAGGGACTTCAGTTCTACCTCTTGATAGGAAACCAGTCCATTTAGCAGGAACGTGTAATCTTCAGGCGAATCGGGGGGGGGGGGGAATAGAATATTCTACCTGCCTTTCCAGCTTGGGTGGCCATCAAGCCCCCTATATTTGAGTCAGAAAAAAAGATTTTTTGAAACCGGTACACCCATTAAAGTGGGAATTCTTCCTTGGAATGCAGATGAGCTTCCGTGCCATTGATGTGACATGCAAAATGGTTGTTTTCTTGAGCTGCCTGTCATTTGCAGTCAGAGATAATTCTTGGATTGAGTTTATGTCTCTGTGTGCGCGAGCAAGAGCCATCTCAAAAAAAGCCAGCTTCCCAAACTCCTCATTCCCAAAGTCAGAGGACTTGGCAGGCTCCTTAAGAGGCATACAAAACCGATTCTCTCCCCCCCACCACCACTAACCCTCCCCAACACTGGAAAATATTCACAACTGCATTTGCCATTTTAAGGGATGCGCTGGCAGGGACGTTTCAAGGTGATACCCGAGCTCTGCTGTGTTTGGAAGATCACAGAGCATTAACTCGGCAGGAGACAGAGAGAAAAGAACTTGAAAAGTTTCCCCGGTAGCCGCCACTCTCTGACTTTGCGATGCCCTTCTTCAAATTCGCCCCCTCCATGAAAACAAGCATAACACTCTCTCTCTCTCTTGAAACTGGAAAATCTAGATTTGCCATAAGAGTCCCCAAGAAAGGGGCCTTCTTAAGGATCAGGGGGGAAAAATTACTACTACTAATAAAGAGACCATTTCTGCCCAAGGTCACATTCCAGAATGCATTTTTTTAAGAAGAAAAGAAATGACAAATCAAAGATAGACTTTTTTCAAATTAGTCTTACGGAACTCTTTCCCAAGTCAACAAACCCTGTTTGCTTGGAAAGCCGCTTTGGTAACTTCTAGGGTGGAGTTCCTCAAACTGTGGGTCAGGACCCAAAAGGTGGGTCACGAACCAATTTCATGAGGGTCATGTAGCACCTCGCTGAGCCGGCATTGAGATCCATATGATGTCACATATATATGACATCGCAGGGCACATCACATCACTATATGTGACATCACAAAGTCCTGCCTTATAAATATCAGGTTTGGAAGGGCCTCTGATCTGACAGCCCTACTGAGAATCAGGCCTCTGTCCTCTTGTCTGTCAACAGGTCCAACACCATGACTGTAACATATGAATCAGGCCTGGTACTGTACCATTTCAGGCAAGAAATGTGTGTGTGGAGGGGGATCTCATTTTTAAAATTTCCCTCCCATTGAAAAAAAAAAATGTGTTCCTTGACCATAGAAAACTAGCACATGAAAGAGAGGGAAAAGCTAGAGCTTATCTCCCTGGTGAGCTATATTTCTACATGGACAATTTCTTTTTGACATGGATAGTTTTTTGAAGTGATTCCCCTCCCCCCACACACACACGCAGTCTGGAATGGTACAGTCCCAAATGGACTCTTCCATGTGATTTTGCCGGACACATAGCTGGGCTCTGAGCAGAAGAGTGATACAGGCTGCGGGTTACAACTTCCCGTACTTCTTTCCTGCAGTATGTAAAAGGATAAATTGGGAACATGTTTTGCTCGTTAAAAATAACTCGTCCTACTCAACGGGAAGCTATTGCGTGACTAAGATTTTCTCCGATGAAATCAACAGCCCTGATCTGGGAGGATATATTTTGCCATCACTCAGAATTCTTCCAAGTTAAGAGGGGAGGTTACCTTGCAATCCCACCAGGTGGGACTTCATGTGCTGCAGCAGCCAATCAGGTGTTTCCATCCTGTTCTTTGTCATAGGGTGTACTGCCCCTGTACAAAGTTCTATTTATGGAGTTATGCCTATGATATACCATGCCTATGGTATCGTAGTGGTTCTCAACCATTTTAGCACCTGGAACCACTTTTTAGAACGAAAGACTGTCAGGACCCACCAGAAGTGATGTCATCAACCTGCAAGTGATGTCATGGCCGGAAGAGACATCATCGATTTTGGCCCAAATCCTAACCCACTTTCCAGCACTGGCATAGCTGTGCCAATGGGACTTATGCTGCATCCTGCAGTTGAGTAGCACTTATGGAGATCTCCTCAAAGTAAGGGAATGTTTGTTACCTTGGGGCTGCATTGCCCTTATGTTGGTGCTGGAAAAAGGGGGTTAGGATTGCACCCTTAGGCTTCAAACCTACCGCAACCAGCTAAAGGTCCCAGTACTTAATGTGTTTGTGCTGTTATTTTGCATATCTTGGAATTCAAAAGTTCCAGCTCGAAAGCCAAAGCAGAATGCAGACCTGGACCCTTCTCCAACCACACAGCCCTCCATCCTTTCCAGCATCCCATTTCCCCACCTATTCAGGGCATAGCGCCAGGTCTCTCTTCCACCAGGTATTTGCCCTGCAGCTCTGTCCCCTGTATTTTCAGTTCTCCGTGGTGGCCCAGCTAGATGCTACATGACTCACCTGACATTGGCATGCAGCCCACCTAGTGGGTCCCAACCCACAGTCTGAGAAACACTTATGTATGGTATAACCACCTTTGATTACATCTCCTCAATGAGTTTATCTAATCCATTTGGAAAACCATAGAAGATGGTGGTAATCTCTGTATCACGTGGCAGTGAGTTCCATGACTTCATCACGTGCTGTATAGGCAATGTGTTCTGGGTGGGGAATCAGTTGCACTGGGCAACCAAGAACTCAAAGAACATTGTCTCTAGTTCAATATTTGAACCATTTGCAAGGGAGTGGCAACAGGATACAGGTATCTTGTGGTCTGTGTGCTCCCAGAAGCATTTAGGGGGCTATTATGAGATACAGGAAGCTGGACTAGATGGGCCTCTGGCCTGATCCAGTGGGGCTGTTCTTAGGTTCTTAACTACAATTCCCAGGAAGCCTTGCAGGTCTCTTGTTATCTGGGGTGCTCCCTGGGGCATTTGGTGGGCCGCTGTGAGATACAGGAAGCTGGACTAGATGGACCTATGGCCTGATCCAGCAGGGCTCTTTCTGATGTTCTTATTTTCAATAAATGTCACCCTTTGCCAGTTTTTATAAACATTTCCGATGCTCAAATCTTTCCTGACTCAGAATGCGCTCCAACCCCTTGATCATTTTAGCTGCTATGTGGTATGATTACTTCAGGCTGAACGATGAAGATGATGATAAATAGTATTAGTATTAATGGGTCACTTGGATTCCAATATTGGAATGGTTCCAACCCATTGGAAAGGTTGAACCCTTCCACTTGAATTTTCAAAACTGCTGGACGATCAAAGGAAGAAAAGAATCTGGATTCTGACAATGATCTACTAGGTTTGTACTCAGTTACGTTAGGTACAAGCCCAGCAAAGTGGAGCAGACCTGAAAAATGGCATTGATGCAATTTTAAGTTATAAATAGCACTGTTTTGCTATTTTAAAAAAAGGAATGACCAAAAAAATGAGACAGATTTGTAAAAGGATAATTTCCCCATAGTGTCTGGCGGGAACAGAAAGTGACATGGGTTGATTGACAGTGATGGAGAAGCCACTGAGGAGGCCATGGTTCACTAATCTCCCCCCCCCCCCAATGGGATCAACAGAAACTGTAAAACCTGCTGGACCTGCTAAGTAGACCCATTCATTGCCTCCAAGGTCCAAAACGGCTCTTTGGATCCGCACATACACATCAGGCCGGCCTCTCCATGAGGTCAACTGAGGCAGCTGTCTCAGGTAAGAGATTGTCCACCCACCTCTGTCCACCCACTCCCCCTCACTGTTTCTGTCCAGGCAAAGGAAGAGCTGGTGTATATGCATGGGGAAGTGTGAGGTTCCTGGCATAACTGAGTGCCTCACTGTTACCCTGCGCATACCCAATCTCATCTGATCTTGGAAGCTAAGCAAGGTCAGGCCTGGTTAGTACTTGGATGGGAGACCGCCTGGGAATACTGGGTGCTGTAGGCTTATACCATAGTTTTTCGAGACTGAAGGTTGCCAACCAACAGTCTAGCCCACCATTCTAACCACTCTTTTGCTCCCTCTTCCTCTTTCTTTTCCAATCAAGGGAGGAGCTGAACCTGGCACATCACCACGTAATGGGGGGCAATATTATTTGGCACTTTCCTTGAGGTGCCAGGAAGTCTTGGGTTGCCCCCCCCACTCCCACATATATGTATATATTCCGATGCAGAGCCTTCCGTTTTATTTTAGTAGCCTCGGAATTTCTGCTACTCGGCATTGCACGGATCTAAAGTGACGGTTTGCACCCGCAATATAAATTTATTAGCTGCAGAGAGCCTGTCATGACAAGGTGTGATCGATAAATCTCACACCCGATGTGGCCTGATTTCTGCAAGTCAACTCCTATTTCTGCATCTCGACGTCTTGGCTCTTCGGACGCACTTGCATCCCGCATGCCTCGCACCTGCGATTTGGGGAGCTGTGAAGTCAGGGCTTGTGCTAAATGCAAAGAAGACGACACTTTTCTGCCTGCGATTGCAGGAGACCAGAAGGGCCCAGCTGGCTAATTGTGGTTTCAAGTCCATAAATCACTGGGTTTGCCAGAATATACAGATAGTACTCTAGGAAATGTGTCTATTTTGGGTATTTGTTTTATTTTTCACATCTGTAAACTGCCCTTCCTCCCAGAAGCTCAGGGTAGTATACATGGTTCCTTCTTTCTTTTTGCCCTCACAACAACCTTGTGGGGTGGTGAAGCTGAGAGAGAGTGACTAGCCCAAGGTTACCCAGGAAGCCTCACAGCTGAGTGGAGATTTGAACCTGGATCTTCCAGGTCCAACTCCCAGACCACTTACACCATCCTGGCTTTCAACATGCTAAAAGGCCGACTTGGGAACCCATCTGAAACATCAAAGTTGCTGCAGGTGGAGTCTGATCCTCAGTTTCCCTTGCCTCTGGCTGAGTTGCTTTTGGCCCCTATTCTGCACTGGAGACAGCGCAAGCCTCCTGGTTTGCCTGTTCCTGTGCAGGGAAGGACTGACTATCCTTGTTGAAAGCATATACAGAGTGGCCTGCTAAAGGACAGGTCTGTCACATTTCCCCAAAGCTAGCCACACACCATGGTAGCGTCAAGTCTAATAGATTAAAAATAAAGCACACATTGAAATGACTGGGGACCCACCTGAAATGGGCTCGCAAACCCATAGTTTGAGAAACACTGTCCTAGTTTGATTTCAAAACAATTTTGGTAAACAGGAATTGGCAAAAAATACTTGCCAATTCCATCACATATACAAAAGACTCTTTTTTCTGGTCAGTTGGCAACCAGAGTGCCTTCCTCCTCCTCCCCCCCCCCTCACATTTTTAATCAGGCCCCGCAAAGCTCTGCAGATGTCAGCTTTTGCCTTTCAATTACAATTTCCTTGACAACCCGGAGAGGCAGCTACGGACACGGCGCTCGAAAGGTCTTTCTTATAGCAACCTGGAATTTGATGTTATAACAACTGTTTTGCTGCTGTGTGTGTCAAAGGAAAGAGCTCTCCAGGAGGGGAAATGGAGAGATTTAATGACAGAGCCCCATTGTGATTTTTACCCACCCCCACTCCCCAATGTGTGTGTGTTTGTGTGTGCACAGAGCTTGCTATTATAATCAAGTTACAAGTGCCTAGCTGATAGGACCACACACAGAAACACTTACACATACACAAAATGGAGCCTGGAATACAAGCTACTTATTTACATTTGGGTGCTTCCAGAAGCTATTATTTTGGTTTCTGGGAAGAAGATGGAAACTGAGTAGAAATGTGTTGGAGGTAAAAAAGAATAGAGCCTGCTTGGACCTGGGAAATGAAGAACAACCCCACCCCCCATGTGTGCATTTATATTAATCCTTCAAAATCTGGGTTAAGATTAGTCAATGAGGACCCTCAACCCAGACATAGCCCAAGTGGCTAAGAACATGATCTGTCCGTCAGGAAGTCCTTCATTTGAACCTGGCCTGAGCCATGAATGCTCCGCAGCGGGCCTTAATCTGAGGAACCCCTTGCTAACCGGTGGAACTCCTTGCCCCAGGACATGGTGATGGCACCTGAAGGCCTAGGTGCCTTCAAAAGGGGGTTGGACTGATTTCCAGAGGAAAAATCCATCATGGGTGACAAGCCGTGATAGGTATATGCAAACTCCTGGTTCTAGGGTGGGTTACCTGAGAAAGCCAGGTGCAAGGGAGTGACACCAGGATGAAGTCTCTTGTTATCTGGTGTGCTCCCTGGGGCATTGGGTGGGCCGCTGTGAGATACAGGAAGCTGGACTAGATGGGCCTGTGGCCTGATCCAGTGGGGCTGTTCTTATGTTCTTAACTACAATTCCCAGGAAGCCTTGCAGGTCTCTCGTTCTCTGGTGTGCTCCCTGGGGCATTTGGTGGGCCGCTGTGAGATACAGGAAGCTGGACTAGATGGGCCTATGGTCTGATCCAGTGGGGCTGTTCTTATGTTCTTAAACTACAATTCCCAGGAGGCCTTGCAGGTCTCTTGTTGTCTTGTGTGCTCCCCGGGGCATTTGGTGGGTCGCTGTGAGATACAGGAAGCTGGACTAGATGGGCCTATGGCCTGATCCAGTGGGGCTGTTCTTATGTTCTTAACTACAATTCCCAGGAAGCCTTGCAGGTCTTCTTGTTATCAGGTGTGCTCCCTGGGGCATTTGGTGGGCCGCTGTGAGATACAGGAAGCTGGACTAGGTGGGCCTATGGCCTGATCCAGTGGGGCTGTTCTTATGTTCTTAACTACAATTCCCAGGAAGCCTTGCAGGTCTTCTTGTTATCAGGTGTGCTCCCTGGGGCATTTGGTGGGCCGCTGTGAGATACAGGAACCTGGACTGGATGGGCCAATGGCCTGACCCAGTGGGGCTGTTCTTAGGTTCTTAACTACAATTCCCAGGAAGCCTTGCAGGTCTCTTGTTATCAGGTGTGCTCCCTGGGGCATTTGGTGGGCCACTGTGAGATACAGGAAGCTGGACTAGATGGGCCTGTGGCCTGATCCAGTGGGGCTGTTCTTATGTTCTTAACTACAATTCCCAGGAGGCCTTGCAGGTCTCTTGTTGTCTGATGTGCTCCCTGGGGCATCTGGTGGGCCGCTGTGAGATACAGGAAGCCGGACTAGATGGGCCTTTGCTCTTCTTACGTTCAGGTTGCTCCCTTGCAGCCTCACCCTTCCCCATCTGCAATATGGAGAGAAAAACAGTCATTTCCCTCACAGGGCCGGTGTAAGGGCACCCTCCAGATGATGCATTTCACTCTTCAAAGCCCCAGACAAATGCCAGGTGATATTCTTTCGAGAGCAATGTATTTATCGGATGTGCACCCTACTTTCCTAGCATCAGCTTCCCGAGGTAGCTTGAAACATTTTAAAATGCCATTTCCCCTACAAAGCTGCCTCCTAGTAGCTGTGATGATGCACCAAATTCCTTCAGCTGTCTGAAGGTTTCTGTCCCACTGAGCCCTTTTCAAATCCAAGAGTGAAAAGCCAGTTGCTTGAACGATCATAGTTTTTCTACACAAAGAACATAAGAACAGCCCCACTGGATCAGGCCAAAGGTCCATCTAGTCCAGCTTCCTATATCTCACAGCGGCCCACCAAATGCCCCAGGGAGCACACCAGATAACAAGAGACCTCATCCTGGTGCCCTCCCTTGCATCTGGCATTCTGACATAACCCATTTCTAAAATCAGGAGGTTGCGCATACACATCACGGCTTGTACCCTGTAATGGATTTTTCCTCCAGAAACCTGTCGAATCCCCTTTTAAAGGCGTCCAGGCCAGTCGCCATCACCACATCCTGTGGCAAGGAGTTCCACAGACCAAATGTGTAAAGAAATGTTTTCTTTTGTCTGTTCTAACTCTCCCAACACTCAATTTTAGTGGATGTCCCCTGGTTCTGGTGTCATGTGAGAGTGTAAAGCGCATCTCCCTATCCACTCTGTCCATCCCCTGCATAATTTTGTATGTCTCAATCATGTCCCCCTCAGGCGTCTCTTTTCTAGGCTGAAGAGGCCCAAATGCCTCTTCAAACGCCCAAAGAGCCTAGCCAGGCCACGCTCAAGACAAGGAGTTTTAGGAGCACTTGAAATGAATTGAGCAATGGTAGTTCTTCCCTTCGTGTGCACACCCCCTGTCTTTAGTTCAGCACCCCATCGGCTTAGATGACCCAAACTGGAGAGTGGACAGATTCATGGAGAAGAGAGCCAGGATGGGGCTGCGGCAAACGCTTCCCCAATTCCCCCATGGGTTTCTCTTGGGCCTGCTCCCTCCCTGCCGCAGGACAGAAAGCGTGCTCTCTCTTGCGAGACGATATATGGCCTGCCTTGAAGGCGGAAGTGGGGTGCAAGGACCTCAAGGACGCAGCCATGTCCCGTTAAGGTAATCTCAGCACATCTGCGCATGATGTGCTTGGGCAGATTGATGTTAATGGAAATGTTATGTAATCGAGAGCCTGTCGAGAGACAGTGATAGATGAGCTGTGTGTAAGCAGAGTATTAACATAACGTACATTACTGCTTTCCCATAATCTTGGGGAAGAGGACCACACAGATAGTAGGATTAGCAGGGGGTGGGGAGGGAGAGAGAGAGATTTAGGGGTGCCTTATTCCTGGGCCTGAAAGCATGCGCTGCTTAATCCACTCACAGTGGCCATGACATGTGGTGGTCTAAATGGATTTTCAGAGGTCGTGCTTCCTCTGTAAGAGGGGCCGAAGAGTCCAAGACACTGATGTGAGCTGCTGGGCCTGATCTCAAACTTTGGACCTGAGACACATAAGCACTGCATGGGACTGATATTTGGAGGGAGTGGGGGGGGGGGTGTAAAAGCACAAGCATTCACAAGTGGACCAGTGAGAATGTGCGTCCCCCTCCAAGTTAGAGGCTTCACCAGATCCAGCTTGGCTCAATGAAGGCGCCCGGTGCCGCGGACGTGAAACTGTCCTGCGCAAGCACAGAAAAGCCACTGAGTGTGATTTTCTCTAGAAACTGTTTGGTGAACTTTTTGTTGGAAACCGGGATATAAATACCGATGACGACGACGATGTGGGCATGAGCACAGAGGTCCACTTCCCAAGAATCACAGCTTTCCTGGGAAAATAGAAGCATGTTTCTAGTCCACATGGATGCGAAGGTAGGCTTGGAAACGTGGGCAACACCAGGGTGAAACCTGGGCCGCCAGAGAAGTTGCAGGGTATGGTTTCTAGCAGGCAGCGAGTGAAACTTCCATGCTCTCCCCCCCATGACTGACAGCTGTGCAATACATGGTGCACAGTACAAAAAATTAAGCAGATGGGCTTGATCTGCATAACATGGTACCGACTTTCACTTTTCTTGCCACAGAATCTGGTCCATCTTGGTCCAGAATATGGATTCTTTGAAACCTGCCTGCATCCAACCTGCACACCCAGGTAAGGGTCTTCACCCCATCGGCAGGGCCTGTCCGTCCATGAGGCCGATTGAAACAGTCGCCTCAAGCAGTGAAGGTGTGGTGGGACATCCACCTCCATTTGCCCACCTGCCTTCCCTGCTTCTCCTACCTCCCTATCCCTAGATTGGAATAGGGAGAAGCAGAGGAAGGAGGCGAGGAAGTGGGGAGGAAAGAAGAGTTGTGGGCTAGAGTGTCCCATCTGCTGTTGGTCTGCATTCTTGCTCCCTTTACTGAATCAGGTTTTTCTCTTGATCCAGGCAGCCTCTGTGTGTGTGTGTGTGTGTGTGCGTGCGCGCGCACATGTGTGTGTGTGTTTCAAAGGCTTATACCAGGAAGACATAATCCGTCAAGGTGTTTATGATGCCAAGCAAAAAAGCGCGAATGTTGACTGAATAGCCTGAAAAATACCACCCAACGTGAGATGAGATGCCGCCAACGTTTATTTTAAAGCTGTTAATTAAGAAAATGCACTTCAAAGCAAGACAGGTAATCAATTAAAAAACCTTGGTGTGACAGCACTAATGATCTCCAAGAAACATAAACAGTGCTTAGATTACGGGAGTCCTCAGGATGGGGGGGGGCGTTGGGTCCCATTAAAACTGTGACTGGCCCTTTCGTTTTGCACATATCCCAAACTGCTAAAGACAGACGTATAATTCAAGAGCCTGGAAAAAGAGAGATTCTATGGAGCGGTTTTCTGCCCTTGCATGGCAGATTTCGCTGATCACATGATGAATGCGATCGTCGTCCCCCCCCCCTATTTTCTGCCTGTTTTTCTGGACACTTTTTGCACCCCATGTTCCTTCTGCTCAGTGGGGCCCCCCTTCAAGTGGCACCCCTTGAACAGAGAGCCTCCGCAAGAGAAGGAATAGGGGCACAAAGCCTCCAGCACCTCCTCCTCCAGGGAGATCCCAGATGTGACATCACAATGCCATGTGATATTGGCACCTGGGCTTCTTGTGCACCTCTGCTTACACCCTCCCCCTTCCAGGATGGGTGTGTGCTGAGCAATTGGGCAGACAGACCCGTCCATCTTTTGGTCAAAGGGGGTGGGATGGAGTGACCAGGTGGGCTTTGCTCCTCCAATCAGCTAACTTGATGACATCATCACAGCAAAGTTGTAAATTTTCCAGCACTTAGGAAGTGAGGGGAGGGGTTTCCCTGCCAGTGACCTGAGTGACCCATTAGTGGGGAACACAGAGAAGGGCACCCACTTGCTCGCCTGTGGGCACAAGGACTGGGAATTCCTTGAGCAGCATAAGCTAGGGACCATCTAGTTAGCTATCAGGCAGTGGCAAATAGCCACCGGGGGTGGGAAATAGAAGGGGGTGGCTGGGGGGGCACCCCCAGGTGCCAGGCTGCAGGGGGGCGTCTGTTGGCAGCAGCCGTGATTTGGCTTGTTCTAGGTGCAGCCACTCACAACAGAAGCATGTTTATCGGTTATATATTTATATATAAAGTTGTATATAAATATAAAAATATAAACATACAAACTTAGATGTTAATATAAAAATTATATACCGGGGGCCTGCATTATCCGAAGGTTTGGTACCCAGAGATTTCATCATCAGTGGGTTCTGAACCTGCAGGGGGACCACCTGGACCCCTGGTACAAGACCAGAGCATAACTCTGGTCACATTCGGAGAGTGTTTTTTTTTTGGGGGGGGGGCTAATCTGCAGATTTAACCATCCGTGGATTTTGGTATCCGCAGGGATTCTGGGAATGGAATCCTCATGGGTAACGAGGGCTCCCCTGTAGTTGAATAACAGAAAATGTTCACTGTTTGTGCTTCTTCTCTGGTCATTCTAATTATTTGTTTCATGCCATGATTAGAAGTTGGAGAAAATAGTTTTACTTTTTCTCTGATTTCGGTTTTTTTCCAAAGATGGAAGTGCATAAAACGGAGTTACGTGTTTTCATTCAAAAATGTACATTCTAATTATAAATTATAATTGCTTTAAAAGTGTACTAGGTAGGTGATATCGGTGGTATTGTGTCAGCAGTCCAGTAAAGGGCAAGTGGGGATCAGGAAGGGGTGCGTGCAAGCTAACCGCAAGGCACTACTCCCCTAGGTCAGCCTGGCTTCTCCCAGGAGTTCCTTTCCCTGACATGTCCACACACAGCAAGTATAAACTGGTTTAACCTACAGGGTTGTGATGAACATAAGAGGGGCCTAGGCAGTGCCTATCCCAGTGGCTTCATGGTTCAAACTGGGTACCAGCAGTTCCCACCCGATGCTAGATCTGGCTTCTGTTTGTTTGTGACTTCTAGGAGAGCTGCGGGTGGAGGCAAGGACAGAGCAGCCCAGTGAAAGAGGAACCCACCGCTAAGCCCTCCTTCACCTTGGAAACCACACCACTGCCTGACACGTAACGCATGGGAGTTATGCGCTGTGGCTCCCAGTTGCCCCTGGCAGCGGCTCAATCCAGGCTCAGCATGCATCCATATTAATTTTGACATTTAGGGTTATATCATGTTACGCTCTCGGCCATTAATATAAATCATAGCCCTGGATGGCCACCAGCTCAGAACTTTGTCTCCTGGGACGCTGAGCCTTTAGACAAAAGGCAACAGTGTTTGGACCTCTTTAGTCCAGATAGAAGGTGCCTGACGGGGGGACATGATTGAGATGTACAGAATTATACAGGGGATGGATAGAGTGGATAGAGAGATGTTCTTTTCTCTCTCACCCAGCACCAGAAGCAGGGAACACCCATAAAAATTGAGTGTCGGGAGAGTTAGAACAGATAAAAGAAAAAACATTTCTTTACACAGCATGTAATTAATCTGTGGAACTCCTTGCCACAGGATGTGAGGATGGCATCAGGCCTAGGTGCCTTTAAAAGAGATTGATGCTGGCAAAGTCCATATCGGGTTACCAGCCTTGATGGGTATGTGCAACCTCCTGAGTTTAGAAGTAAGCTCTGTTAGAATGCCAGGTGCCAGGGCCTGCCACCAGGATGCAGGTCTTTTGTTGTCTTGTGTGTCCCCAGATGCATTTGGTGGGCCACTGTGAGATACAGGAAGCTGGACAAGCTTGGCCTGAGGCAGTGGGGCTGATGGCCTGGGGCAGTGGGGCAGTTGCAAAGATTGATGCCTTGGGGGGGGGGAGGGAGAGAAAGAGTGTGTTTTGGAGGTGTGACAAGTGGGTGAGTGCCTAACATGCATTTTGGATTGCAATGGGGTCCTTTCCTCATTTGTTTGCCTGCCCCCTATCCCTTTGCTTGACGTTCCACTACGGCACTAGATTTTTGGGGGTCATTCAATAGCGCACAACTATGTTACATCACCAGGCCCCGCCTCCTGAATCTCAGGTTTAGAGGTACTTCCAACCTGGCAACTCTAATCCTCACAAGGATTTAGATAGGTTAGGCTGAGAGAGAGAGAGAGAGTTTCACTGCTGTCCAAGAATTTGAACCTGCACCTCTATAGCCCCAGTCTGACACTCTCACAGCTACACAATGATATAAATGATGAAAAAGATCTAGGCAAGAGATCATGTCAAAGGCACAAATGTTTTTGCATCTTAAATGGGGGGGTTACTGTTCAAAATGCCTAGATGGGTGGACTGTATTTTTCTTTTTTTCAAATTAATTAATATAATTGCAAGCTGAAAATCCCCCTCCCCCAAGGCACATAAGCTTTGCCACTCTACTGATCTCCAAAATACAGCCCTATTTTCAGCTTCAATTTTTCCCCACCTTCTCCAACGATATTTATATCTCCCCCCCCACCCTGAAAAAAGTAAACCACAAAGGCTTCCACGACGTCAGTCGTCTGCAGAGATAAGCCCTGATGCAAGAAGGATAAGAATTGAACAGCAGAGCTGTTTGGAGATGGCCGATGGAAGAAGAGGATAGCGCTTGCACCCCTGCTGAAACAGTGTCTGTGTGGCAGTGCAGGCTGGGGCTGAGCTATGCCAGTTCGCATTTTAAGAGAAGGTGAGGTTCTTAGCAACTTCCTGGGGAGGCCAACTTCTCAAAGCCCACTGTAGCTGTGCCTAGAACAACAGACTGCAGGCATAACAGGTGATTCTGTTTGTCTCAGCGCCCTCAAAACCTGTGCCTGAAATTTTGGCATGCTGTTAAAGACGGAAAGGGGGGGGGCAAGCCATTGTCCCAGTCACTTGGGCAACCTCAACCTAACCTGCTCTGCAACAGGACATAAGACAGCCTCATTGAGAAGGAGTAGAGGCAGATGCTGCCTTAACTGTCTATCATATTTTATTCCACTCTTCCTCCAAGGAATTCAAGGGAGTGTACACAATTCCTTCCCTCCTTTTGTGCTCACAACAACCCAGTGAGGTAGCCTTTCCATCGTAGGTTTGGAAAAGCCCTGCTGGATCAGGTCCAACTAATCCACCATGCTGCTTCCCACAGTGGACCACCAGCACTAGCGTAGCTAGAGGGGGGGGGGCAAAACAGTAAGTACTGCAGGCAGTGTGCCATGTAAGTGGCCCCTCCCGCTTGCCATTCCAGGCAGCGACAGCAACAAGCAGGCTCTTGCCAAACCAGATGACATCTTCTGTGCATTGACATCACTGCCCAGAAGGGTCCAATGGCAAATGGGAGAGGTCTGCTTACATGGTTTGTCCACAAGTTAATTTTGTGCCATGTGAAGAAGCCCTTTCGTCTGCCTGCCTTCACCAACAGTTGCACTGGATGACCCCCAGTTCTAGTGCAGGGGAAGGTCCAACATACAGGCCGTGGGCCGAATATGGCCTGCAGAAGCTCTTTATCCACAACCTGTAATTGGGCTCTCCTGTATCCAGAAAACTTGATCAAGTTTTACCTATTTTCTCATATGTCATTTGCAGCAAACAAGTTTCAAGGTGAGAAAAAAGAGCTTATTTCCATTCATCACCGGCTTGATGACATCACTTCCTGCTTAATGACATCACTTTGGGCACTCAGCAGGTGCCATGAATGCCGTGCATGAAAGGAGTTTGACACCCCGTGCTAGTGCATCAAGAAATAGAAGACAACACAATCCCCTTTCTCTACACATCAGGTCCTCACTCCTACACAGCCCTTGGGCAGGGTGTCACGCAGCCTTTATATACAGTGCCAGAGCCCCACCTCCTGAAAATAGGTCATGTGACAACTTAGGCTGTCTTGGGTCCTAGCTTCCCTCTAGCTTCACAGCTGCAATGGAGTTCTGTGGGGTTCCCAGTCATGTAGGTAGCTGACAGCTTCCCAGCGCCTCTCTCTTGACAGCAACTGTTACCCTGCACATGCCCAATCTCATCTGATCTTGGAAGCTAAGCAAGGTCAGTCCTGGTTAGTACTTGAATGGGAGACCGCCTGGGAAAACCAGGTGCTGTAGGCTTATACCATAGTCTTTCGAGACTGAAGGTTGCCAGCCATCTCCCTGTACTGAACACTATCTCCCAATCTCGTCTGATCTCGGAAGCTAAGCAGGGTCAGGCCTGGTTAGTACTTGGATGGGAGACCGCCTGGGAATACTGGGTGCTGTAGGCTTTTACCATAGTCTTTCGAGACTGAAGGTTGCCAACCATCCATCTCTCTTGACACAGTGGGCACTCCAAATGCTGCGTTGGGCCTTAGCTGGATGGATGGGATTCCAGAAGAGCTACAGTTAAGCTCTGTGGGTGGGTGGATGTGGGTGGGTGCATGTTGGAAAAAGTCAACGCCACAAGACAAATAATGCATGAATTCATCCATTCTGCCAAGAGGGTGGAGGCCCTGCAGGTCTGGGCATGGCACATTGCGCAACCTAAACGCACCAGCCTGTTAGAAGCCAGAACTACTGTTTCCGTGCTGGCTGCTTGGGTGGCAGGAACCAGCTGGGGGATAAAGGAAGGGGATGTTGTTGTTGTTTTTCTTGCCCAGTTGGCAGAAATGGAGGGCATCTTTTTCTGGCTCTTAGGGGAGGTGGTGGAGACTTGTGTCGACAGCAGGTCAGACTCCACAGCCCGATCCTCCAAACTGCTGCTCGAGTACAGCAGCTCATAAGATTTGGCGCTCATCCCAGCAACCACCTAATAAGGCACTATTATTGCCCCCGTTCTTGAGCCTGGAGATGAGATCAGGGAGAAAGGTGTGCCAAATATCCTCTTACACGAGCTCTCCACTTCTTGCACGATGCGTTTTTCACGTAAGGAAGCATGTCTCGCTAGGATTCAACAGGCTGCGTTCTGAAGTGGTACAGTCCCATGCTACCACTTCAGGCCTCTACCGCCTAATCCTGCTGAACGTCTGGGCCAGGCCCCACAGCAGAATAAATTCCACGGTACTCTGCATGGCCTAGTAAAGAAGTACAGAAAGCTGTGCAGTGCCTTCATCGGGGTGGAATTTCATGCCCAAGCCCACTTGAATGGGGGGGGAGGAGCAGATTGGCTGGTGGGAATCCTCCCACAATGGGCCAAACCTCTCGCAATTTAGCCCAAACAAAACATGAATTCCTTTTATCCACCCATAAAGCTATTTGATACCAGAAGAGAACAAAAACAAGCCCTGTTGTTGGCCGCCCCCCCAGTGCGCTCAGCCTTGAATTCCTTTCTCTTTTAAGACAGTCAAGGGGGTACACCAGCAGAATGCTGACTCAATCCCTTTTAAGAACATCATTTCCTTTTTACCCTCATATCTGCCCATTAACAAGTACATTGGTGGTGAAAAGAGAAACTCGGCTCAGGATTTGGCTGGGAAGGGGGGCTGGGGCAGAAAGGGGACCAAGAGAGAAATCAGAGATTGGGGGAGGACACAAAATGTCAACTTTTAGAAAGAAGCCTGTCACTCTGCTTCCAGACTGCCAGATGGGGGCAGAGGAAGCCCCCAGTTAAGGTTATCAGCCCACCAAAATTGGCCTGGAGAGTCGAGGGATCAGCATCAATCTCCAGGTGACTACAGTGGGCCTTCCTTATACGCAGGTTCAACATCCATTGACTTTAGCTGAGCCTGTGGCTGGAGGGCCTCAGAATACCTCCTGGTGGGACCAGAAGGCACTTCTGGTTATGTCCAGGAGGTCCTCTGAGGCCCTCCCCCCATGGATTGAATGATCTGCTGAATTTGGTATCCACGAGAGGTCCTGGAATGAACCCTTGTGGATACTGAGGATCCACGGATACTGAGCCCACATCGGGAGGGCCTCAGAAGGCTTCCCGGATGTGACCAGAAGGCACTTCTGATTCACTCTTGAGACTCCTGGTAGCATCCAGGAGGTCCTCTGAGGTCCTCCAGCCATTGATATAATGATTCACGGAATTTGGTATCTATGAGGGGGGTGCTGGAATGGATTCCCCACAGATATCGAAGGCCCAATACATAAGGGCAACTAAGATGCCATTATGACTAAGACTAAGACTAAGACTTAGACTAAGAGTGACTAAGATGATTACGGGGCTGGGGCACCTTCCTTATGAGGAAAGGCTACGGCGTTTGGGCCTCTTCAGCCTAGAAAAGAGACGCCTGAGGGGGGACATGA
The DNA here is from genome assembly GCF_035046505.1 of Tiliqua scincoides. NCBI lineage: Eukaryota > Metazoa > Chordata > Lepidosauria > Squamata > Scincidae > Tiliqua > Tiliqua scincoides. The sequence continues at coordinate 15,731,087 of NC_089833.1, forward strand.
TTGAGACATACAAAATTATGCAGGGGATGGACAGAGTGGATAGGGAGATGCTTTTTACACTCTCACATAACACCAGAACCAGGGGACATCCACTAAAATTGAGTGTTGGGCGGGTTAGGAAAGACAAAAGAAAACATTTCTTTACTCAGCGTGTGGTCGGTCTGTGGAACTCCTTGCCACAGGATGTGGTGATGGCGTCTGGCCTGGACACCTTTAAAAGGGGATTGGACAAGTTTCTGGAGGAAAAATCCATTACGGGGTACAAGCCATGATGTGTATGCGCAACCTCCTGATTTTAGAAATGGGTTATGTCAGAATGCCAGATGCAAGGGAGGGCACCAGGATGCAGGTCTCTTGTTATCTGGTGTGCTCCCTGGGGCATTTGGTGGGCCGCTGTGCGATACAGGAAGCTGGACTAGATGGGCCTATGGCCTGATCCAGTGGGGCTGTTCTTATGTTCTTAAGGGGCCTAGCCTTGGGACAAACTCAGAAGTATACAATATAAGCAAGGCATGAATTAACTACAGCAGTAGCAATGGATAATAATACAGCACCCTCCTGCAAGTGCCAACTTAATTAACGCTGACACAGGATGGAAATAATTGGTCCTTATTAAGAGCAGTGACAACAGAAGCAAACATGCTTGTAAACTGCAGACTAGACCAATGGAGCATTTGATGTGTAGTGAGGAGTCTTCAACCAGAGTGGTTGGGTGGGCTCCCCAAGAGGTCCCTGGTAGGAAAACAAGGTTCTTGATAGCATGTCCCTACTGACTTCCACATGTTGGAGGCCATGTTTTGGGTTACATGACTCAACTCTTCCAGGTCAAGGGGACTACTGAGAACACTTTCTTTGCCTGATGTGGCCTTAACTCCAGTGGCTGTCCTTGCACCCTGGTTTCCGTGTCTGCCCCGTAAGCTTCCTCCATCAATGAAAAGGACCGTTTCTGAGAGCAACAGGAGCAAGGGAAAAGGCTGAGTGTGTTTCCATCACTCGGTATCATAAGTTCTGAGTGCTGGATCAATAACCGATCTCTCCCTCCCAGCCCCGACATCTTTCATCTTGTAGAGCTGCACAGTTAATCTTCTGCTATCAGATCGATGTCAGAGCACTAGTATTAAGGCTCCGGGGGCCCCCATCACCTATCATCTTCATCATCCTCGTCTTTTGTCCTTCAAAAGCAGGCATAGGCCTGTCACTCCTCCCAGGCAGAGATGCGTTATCTGCACCATGCAGGTGGCAGGGATGGAAGCACAGAAGTTGGAGGACAACAGCTGTCAACCAAGAGAAGGATTCCTCTTTGATTTAAAGCATATCTTCTCTCAGGACTGTGAATGGGAGACTGGGCCGTTGGAGGTGGCCAAAGTGGGTCAACATCGCAGGACCCTGGACAGCTCCCAGGGAGTAAATTGGTCCAGCAAAGGGCAGAAGTACATGGAGTCCTTAAGTCAGTGATTCTCAACATTTTTCTTCTCACAGCATGCTGACCTCCATGTTCTTGTCTATGGTCTTTGCCTCTCATGATGTCCGTTCCGGTTTCTGGGAGACTCTTCTGGGTTCTGTGGCTCTATTTCTAGGGCAAACTGTCTGTAGTAATGAGTTATCTGTCCTTCTTCCTCCCCCGGCTCTCCTACACAATTGTTAAAGGTCCAGGATCCCTAGAGTTGAAAGTCCGCCCACGCCAGCTATAGACAACTGCCCTACAAAACAGAATTGAAGAACTGGGAAGAGTGTTTCAGCCACTTTCAATCACTGTGTTCCAAACTCCTGGTGCACACCAGTTGAAAATGGTTGCCTTAAATGCTTCCCCACAGACTACCCCTCCTGGACTACACCTGCCTCTCTGGAGAGTAGAGACCTGAAAGGGGCAGCTGCCTGGCCTGGGGCCTGCACTTTGCCTTCCCTTGGTCAAGTCCTTCCTTGCCGTTGCAGTTATGAAGGCATCAGAGAGCTTGAGACTCCTAGCACAGGATGGTGGACCACTGTGAGATACAGGAAAATAGACTACAGGGGCCTATGGCCTGATCCAGCAGGGCTGTTCTTATGTTCTTATGAAGGCCTCTTGGACACTCTAGCCTGCCACTCTCCTCTCTTCCACAGTTCTTCTTCTGCTTTGCCTCCCTCTTCCTTTCCAATCCAGGCAATGGGAGAAAGGAGAGGCTGGCACATAAGAACATAAGCGCAGCCCCACTAGATCAGGCCATAGGCCCATCTAGTCCAGCTTCCTGTATCTCACAGCGGCCCACCAAATGCCCCAGGGAGCACACTGGATAAAATTTTGAGCTAGCAGAGGATAGTCTATGACTGGGTAAGGGGGCAGAATTTGACACATTGCCTCAGATGTCAGCCTTAGGAGCTGTGGGGCCCAATTGTAAACATTTTTTGTGGGGCCCCAGGTTCACAGCCATGGCCTGGAAAGTCTTCGGCTGCAGTCCTAACCACACTTTCCTGAGAGTAAGCCCCATTGAACAAAATAGGACTTACTTCTGAGCATACGTGGTTAGGATTGTGTCCTTAGAGATATAAATACAATTTCTTAGAAAGTCTATCTTTATGGGAGAATGGAAAGCAACCAATATGTGCCCTTAAAAAGTGCATGTGGGTTAACGGGCCAAAAAGCACATTTTAATATCAAATTGCATTCCCGTAAGCGGACAGGTAAATAAAAATGCGTAGATTGCCTTTGAAAAGGAAATAGTTCCAAAGCCACTTGTTTTAAGTGCCTGTGAAATGATTTAGTAAAAGTATCGATTCTACATTTTGTTTGGAAACAAATTCAAAATAACCCCTGCAATGTGTCGGCAAGACTAGAGTAGATTATCCTAGCAAGAGGGCCCTTAAACGCAGGGCCCAAGTGCGAGCAATTGGTCCAACTGACTTAAAAGGCAGCCCTGGACAGGAGGCCTTCACCTGGAAAGTGTGGGGGCTCACTTCTGAACAGGGCATTTGTTATATTCATTTCCTCCACCCTTGTAAACTTCAGCAGCCCTGAAACAAGTTTAGTTTTTCCTTCCTGGCGCTCTTACTCTCTCTCTCTCTCTCTCTCTCTCTCTCTCTCTCTCTCACACACACACACACACACACACACACACACACACACACACACACACACACACACACAAGCTTCTAATTTGGGGTGTTCAAGGAACTATTTTTTCCATTTCCCCATCCAAGCTAAACCATAAAACCCCCTATTCGCAAGCGGGAAGAGGATCCGCGTGAGTTGAGAACGGGAGCAAGAGAGGACAAGACAAAATACAATGGGGGGGGGGAATCCAAGGAGGAGAGCAGAAAACCAGATGCTCCCGGGTTGTTTGCAAGCAATTCCAGGAAGAAGGGAAAAAGAATGCCAGTGAAACAGAATGCCGTTTTGGTGGCCCTCTTGAATGAGACGGTTTCCCATCCTGCTTTTGTTGACCTCCACCTGGCTTCATCCCAGTGGATGTGATGTTGCTGAATACAATGGCTGGGGAACTCAACAGGCAAACCAGGGAAGCTTTTTTTTCTCACTGCCGCCCTGCTTCCAGGGCCGGCCCATCCATGAGAACTACTGAGGCAGTCGCTTCAGGGGCACCCTAACATCTCGGCCCTTATCCCTTTCTGTCGAGGCAACCAGCCTCCTGGTTATCGACAGGAGAAGCTGCTCAACCCTCCCTCGTCCCCTCTGCGACGGCAAGCTCGATGCTCACTGGGTCCATCCCGTGAATGTGATCACCACCAAGAGAGGCGGCAGCAATAAAAAAAGAAAACTGGAACGGTCTTGATTTATTGTTCTCGAGAAGAATTAAGAGCACAGAGGAAGAAAGCACAGGAAGTTCTGAGGACAATAAATCTTGTTTTAGGAGCAGATAAAGAAAACACGATTCCATTCTTGGAGAGGGAGGCAGAGGCGGGGGCCTGCTGTTGGGTGGGCGCCTGACTTACAAATACAGGCAGGGCTGGCTTTTAACCAATTGTTCCCAACTGGGCCCCGAGCTCCAGGGCCCCCTTTCACGAGGGTAACCGACTCCAGTCTTGTATGCAATTTTATATTAAAATGCGCTTAGATTCATTTGGTCCATTAACTCACATGCACTTTTTAAGTGCACATTTTGATGGCTTTCCATTCTACCTGAGAGAGATACCATCTGTCATACATTTCATTTATATCTCTAAGACTCAACAGACCTTGGTTGTCAACTTGGGGCCTCCACAAAAGGGTTTCTAATTTGATCCTGCAGCTCCTAAGGCCAGCCTTGAATACAGGGAATGGAATGGAAACTGAGGTCAGCATACCTGGGGAGGGTGCAAGGAGGAAAATGTCCCAAGGAGCCACACCTTCAGGGGTGGCACAACTGCCTATGGCCCCCCTGCTGCCATTGCTGTCATCCACACCCCACACTGCATCTATCTATCTATCTATCTATCTATCTATCTATCTATCTATCTATCTATCTATCTATCTATCTATCTATCTATCTATCTATCTATACCCCCTAATTCTTTCTTTCTTTCTTTCTTTCTTTCTTTCTTTCTTTCTTTCTTTCTTTCTTTCTTTCTTTCTTTCTTTCTTTCTATCTATCTATCTATCTATCTATCTATCTATCTATCTATTCCCCTTACTTCTATCTATCTATCTATCTATCTATCTATCTATCTATCTATCTATCTATCTATCTATCTATCTATCTATCTATCTATCCCCCTTCTTTCTTTCTTTCTTTCTTTCTTTCTTTCTTTCTTTCTTTCTTTCTTTCTTTCTTTCTTTCTTTCTTTCTTTCTATCCTTAGTGTAATCAAACAATGATGGTTGCATCTATCTATCTATCTATCTATCTATCTATCTATCTATCTATCTATCTATCTATCTATCTATCTATCTAATTTTTATACTTCCTCCAAGGAACACAGGGTGGTGTATATGGTTCCTTCTCTCCTTTTGTCCTCACAACAACCCAGTGAGGTAGGTGAACCTGAGAAAGAGTGGCTCAAGGTCACCCAGGAATCTTCATGGTTGAGTGGGGATTTGAACTTGGATCTTCCAGGTCTAACTCCCAAACCACTACACCATTCTGACTCTGAGTAACCCCCCTAGGCCAGATTTTCCCCATTTTTCAAAGGTTGTGACATCACCACTCCCCACCTCAGGTTTTTATAAATGCATCCTCCCTGGCAATCGTGTCCAGGCCAATAGTATTTTTTTTTTTTAGGACAATAGTATTTTATTTTTTTTAAATGAGGCTGAAATATTGAAAAACAACTCTAAAGTGACCAAGAAAAATAAGAACAGCTGCCGATAACAACTGGAGAATCTCCCTCTTGTAAGTGCAAACTAAAGTGGTGTATATTTGATCCTGGCTATGTCGCTGAGGATTTGTCTGTTCGGTCATTTGGAAGCTGCCTTAAATTCAAAAGAAATGAAGAAGGATAACAGAGTAATTTACTGATTGCTCACTCTTGATATGGGGATGTTTTCTGAAGGGAAAAACAATCAGCATTGCTACCACTGTGTGATATATAACACTCCCCCCCCCCCCGAGTCAAAGAAAGGATGACTTTGAAGGGCTTACTGTCCAGCTGCTTGCTTGCTTGTTGCCAAGAAAGACGGGCAGAATCAGAAGAAGGTGGGCCTTTGGCCTGATCCAGCAGGGCTCTCCTCCTCTTACCTACTGCCTTATTGATGCATCTTCCTTATAATGGGGGGACTCCAATTTGTGTACATCCCACTCCCACCCCTGCACCCTGATGCATTCAATTTTACAGCTGAAGAAAAAAGAAATCAGGGAGACGCAGGTTGGAGATACATCAGCAGGTGAGCAAGCAAGGAGGCAAGTACAAAAATGGGTGTTCTTAGCTATGATCAAAGGTTAAAACTTCATAAACTGGGGTGGGGAGGAAGAGAGAGAGAATTACAGGACAGAAGAACATTGCAAACACAATCCGGTGAGGTTTATAGATGTTTTTAAACCTCTTACTCCTGGTTAATGTCCATTTTTCACCCCAAAAAGCGTCTTCAAAATCACCCACCTCTGTCCAAAGAGCAGTAATTGTGCTTGTTGCAACAACCCCTGAGACAACCTCACAATCAATAGTGCAAATATTAAAAACCATAAATCTGGCCAACCTTTGACACCAGCACTGCGGTTAGCCGGCCTCGCTCCACCGGCGCAATTTTTCATCTGGGGAGTGATGCCCAGAGTGAGGTTGGGGATGACCTCTAGATTAAAGGGTCAATTTATTTTAATGTTTGTTCCTCTCCTGGATCCTCACATGTTTGTTCCTCTCCTCTCCTCACATGTGTATGTGCAGAGAGAGAGAGAGAGAGAGACCCCTCCATTTCCAAATGAACCAAGTTTCGAAAAGGATGAAGGGGAACGTACTGGAAAAATGAAAAGTGTACCTCCAGGTTCAGGAGCACTATACCACTAAATGTCAAATGTAGGACAAACAGCTGCCTTCAAGCTCTGCTGGAAGGTTTCTTGGAGGCATCTGTTTGGGGCCATGGTTTCCCACTTGAGCTCTGTGGCCTGATCTTGCAGGATTCTTCCTCCATTCTTATCTGACCATACCTGCTTACATTCAGGGCTGCCAACGGCCATCACTTTACCGACACTAAGACACCCTTTCTATGCAACTTTACCTGGTTCATTTCATACCCGGTATTCAGCTTATCTGGTTCGGAAATGAAATGCCCAGAAACCAGTGCCCCAGGGGTTCCTTTTCAGTTGTATCATGATCTGTCAGAGCTACACACCAGCAGCCAAAAAGAAACCATGACACCCATCCCCAAAAGGACTATGCAAAAGGCTGTATCTGATTTTGGGTTGCTCCAAGCTGCCCTACCAGGACGGGTGGAGGCAAAGCCATGATGCTTGCCACAGCAAGGAGCAGCGGAATTGCTAGGGAGGTGCAGGGGGGGGTGAGGGCCGCACCGGGTGACACGCGCAGAGGGGGTGATACCACTACTGGCCAAACTGTTTTAAATCTTGGTATTTTTGAATAATGCCATCATGTTATATATCACCCAATGTGTGATTTAATGCTGAATGCAATGAAACAAACCACACTGAAATATCTCTTCCCTAGCAAAAGCTAGAGCCCCAAAACAAGTGGGGGGGCAACGGCGCATCACCATGCCCACCTCCCGGGGTGCTGCCCTACCCACTGCATGGGAGGAGGTCCATCATGAAGGTGATGCACTGGCCTTCCACACTGGGTAAACCCTAATGACGCCACTGGCAAGGAGAGTTGAGGTGTGCACTAATTATGCGCACAGACTGCGATGAGGGCTGGACTCACCATTACGGCAAGCCCACAAGCCCACCAGGCCCTTCCCGTAGCTTAACTGTCAGAAGGCCAGAGGGCTATGTCAGAATGCCAATGCAAGGGAGGGCACCAGGATGCAGGTCTCTTGTTATCTGGTGTGCTCCCTGGGGCATTTGGTGGGCCGCTGTGAGATACAGGAAGCTGGACTAGATGGGCCTATGGCCTGATCCAGTGGGGCTGTTCTTACGTTCTTATTCTTCACAGCTCAGTGAGCCACGGCTGCTCCTTCCATCATAAGTGCCTGTATTGATAACTGCAGAAAAATTGATAGTCTGGTCATCGTGCATTGCAGCAGGTTGGAGGGGGAGGGCTTCAAGGAGCTCACCGTTCAGTGGCACAGCTCATGTTTCACATGCACGAGGTTCGAGATTCAATCCCTGGTCTTGTCAGTGGTAAGGATCTTGCAGAGCAGGTGGAGGGGGGAAACTAGGAGAGCTTGTCGGGAAGCAGCTGCCCTCTGTGGGGCCAGAAAGGGCAACTAATGGTCAAGGGGTTAGGCCACCTTCCCTACGATGAAAGGGGAATGGATCCGGTGTACTGGAGTTTAGGGAAAGGGGAAGAATGATCAAGGGTGATAATGTAGCGCACAGAAAGGAGGCAGCGGGAACTCTTTCTCCCTTGTTTGTGTGGCCAGTATTAGGCCACCGGTGAAACTGATGAGATGCGCATCCAGGGCAGTGTCAAGAAAGGACATCAGGTGGTGTAGAAAGAGTTAACGCATGCAATTTGAGAGACCTGACAATGATCACGGGCTTGAGTGGCTCTAAAAATGGTTGGCAACCTTCAGTCTCGAAAGACTATGGTATAAGCCTACAGTACCTGGTATTTCCAGACGGTCTCCCATCCAAGTACTAACCAGGCCTGACCCTGCTTAGCTTCCGAGATCAGACGAGATCAGGCATGGAAAGACGATGGTATAAGCCTACAGCACCCGGTATTCCCAGGCGGTCTCCCATCCAAGTACTAACCAGGCCTGACCCTGCTTAGCTTCCGAGATCAGACAAGATCAGGCATGGAAAGACTATGGTATAAGCCTACAGCACCCGGTATTCCCAGGCGGTCTCCCATCCAAGTACTAACCAGGCCTGACCCTGCTTAGCTTCCAAGATCAGATGAGATCGGGTATGTGCTCTAAAAGGGGATCAGGCAAAGTTGCAGTGGGTGAATAGGGAGACCCCTCATCGATGGCTGAACATATAAAGAGCCCCACTAACTCAGACCCTTAGGGACAGCATCCTGAGTCCCACAGCTGTCGATCAGGTGCTCTGGAAAGGCCACAAACAGGACTGAAGGCAATAGCACCTGACTGCTGTCGCCCATCCCCCCAGCAGCTGATATTCAGGTAGACTGATCCCAAACCTGGAGGCTCTACACAGCTGTCACGATTCATACCTTAAGTTTCTCTTCCATACTGCAGGTGGGGAAGATTGAGGTCAAGAGGGAAACGTATAGTTCAGTAAACTTTTTAGCACCGGGATTCACCTTTTAAAACAAGGCTCTTTCGGGATCTAACTTTCTGAGATGCTAAAAAAAAAAAGTTTCACTTTCCCAGCTGCTCAAGTCTCTGTTTACTATGTTGGGGGGAAGGGGATGCTTGTGTGTACATCAGACCAGGACCATTCTGGGGGCACTGCATTCTCCTCGGCCTGCCCTTCAAAGTGGACGGAGGCAGGGTCGCCTACTCCCACGTAAACGTGCACGGACCGCTCCGTTTTGGTTCCGTCGGCTTGCAAGTTTTGCAACCCACCCAAAAAATTGGGTTACATGACCCACTGGTGGGTCAAGACCCACAATTTGAGAACTGTCCTGCCAATCAATTTCACAAGATGAACCCATTCTAATATTGCAAGCCTATCCGCTTGCTTCATTTGATTAATCTCCGTCTGTCGTTCATGCAGGTTCTTAAAGAATCCCAACTGCTTTCACTTTTCCCTATAGGGAAAATGCTCCGGGCCCTGATAATCTGAATGGCATTTCTTGCAAGCTGGCATTTGACATCCCCAACCTCGAGCGAAGACCCTGCCTGTGGGAGCCAGCCCAGAGCGCGGAGTCAAGCGAAATCAAGGCTAGCACTGGTGTGGGAACCGCAGCCCCCTTGAGGCTTGGCAACACAGATGTGTAGGTATGTGTGTAGGCTACTACTGAGAGCTGTTTCAGAAAATCGCCAGAGCACAGCAAGCTGCCCAGCTAGCTGTGCAGAAGCCATTCCATCACTGCAGTGGTACGTGCATCCTTGTATCATCTCCTGGTTACTAAGCATGGTTAGCAACGGACGTGGATGTGGAGCTTCACTGGATGCTGGTTGGAAATCCCCCCTACAGAAAAACCTGGCTATCCAGGGCCAGCTTGGAGCCAGCTGGACCAATGGCTCCCAATTGTGCCTCACACCTAAGGGTCCCCTGCGCTGGGGTAAAAATTAAAAAAAATAAAATTCGTATTTGTACCAAATCATTTCACAGACACTAAAACCAGTGGTTTTGCAGCCACTTGTTCTCTTTCTGACTTCTTCAAAGAACACGGCAAGGACATCCCACACTCAGCGCAGTTCTCGAATAAGTGATGCCTGAGGGACTGGATCCCTCCCCAAAGGTTCTTCTTCACTTCACACGTATGTGTTGGCAAGCTGCAGCCCGCAAACATGAAGATGTGTTTTAAGAAAACAAACACACACAGCAAAATCACACCCCTCTTTGATTCTGAGAATCAAGGTAGTTGGGGGGCGGGGAGATGCACACTTAGAGTCGACGATCTCTATCTCACATTTTTAATTACTGCTGAAATACAGTTGAAATGCTCGTTTTTCTTCGCAGTATCTTCTGATATAGCACAAGATCACACACTTTAATTAACATATCTTGAGGGGTAAACAACGTATGTTAAAAAATAAAAAAAAAGGCAGTCGGGGGTGTAGGAGTTCCCAAACAAGAATGCAGACTTACAATTCCTCTACTTTGAAGTTAAGGCTTCCAGAGTTCAATGGTCGATCGTGTGCTTTGCCTGGAAAGGCAATCGGAGTCAACTAACCTTGACTGTGGAGCTGCTTTTTTGCAATTAAAAAAAAAAAAAGATGAGGAGGAGGAGGAATCCCTTATGCCTTATTCCTACAGTGGTGTATCTAAAGGATCTGGCAGCCGGGGGTACAAACATTTTTAACATCCCCCCCAGGGCCATCCAGGAGGTTTCCTGAGGCTTGGGGAGGATGGGAGGCCAGCGCACTGGGGCTAAGAACATAAGAACAGCCCCACTGGCTCAGGCCATAGGCCCATCTAGTCCAGCTTCCTGTATCTCACAGCGGCCCACCAAATGCCCCGGGGAGCACACCAGATAACAAGAGACCTGCAAGGCCTCCTGGGAATTGTAGTTGAGAACATAAGAACAGCCCCACTGGATCAGGCCATAGGCCCATTTAGTCCAGCCTCCTGTATCTCACAGCGGCCCACCAGTTGCCCCAGGGAGCACACCAGATAACAAGAGACCTGCAAGGCCTCCTGGGAATTGTAGTTAAGAACATAAGAACAGCCCCACTGGCTCAGGCCACAGGTGCATCTAGTCCAGCTTCCTGTATCTCACAGCGGCCCACCAAATGCCCCAGGGAGCACACCTGACAACAAGAGACCTGCAAGGCTTTCTGGGAATTGTAGTTAAGAACATAAGAACAGCCCCACTGGATCAGGCCAGAGGCCCATCTAGTCCAGCTTCCTGTATCTCACAGTGGCCCACCAAATGCCCCAGGGAGCACACCAGATAACAAGAGACCTCATCCTGGTGCCCTCCCTTGCATCTGGCATTCTGACATAACCCATTTCTAAAATCAGGAGGTTGCACATACACATCATGGCTTGTACCCTGTAATGGATTTTTCCTCCAGAATCTTGTCCAATCCCCTTTTAAAGGCGTCCAGCCCAGACGCCATCACCACATCCTGTGGCAAGGAGTTCCACAGACCAACCACATGCTGAGTAAAGAAATATTTTCTCTTGTCCGTTCTAACTCTCCCAACACTCAATTTTAGTGGATGTCCCCTGGTTCTGGTGTTATGTGCGAGTGTAAAGAGCATCTCCCTATCCACTCTGTCCATCCCCTGCATAATTTTGTATGTCTCAATCATGTCCCCCCTCAGGCGTCTCTTTTCTAGGCTGAAGGGGCCCAAACGCCGTAGCCTTTCCTCGTAAGGAAGGTGCCCCAGCCCCGTAGTCATCTTAGTTGCTCTCTTTTGCACCTTTTCCATTTCCACTATGTCTTTTTTGAGATGCGGCGACCAGAACTGGACACTACTCCAGGTGTGGCCTTACCGTCGATTTGTACAACGGCATTATAATATTAGCCATTTTGTTTAGTTAAATCCTCCAGAGGCTGAAATGTTTCAGAACCACTGCTCTAGGCTGGACAGCAGACAGTCACCCTCCAAGAGCTACTGGCAAGAACATCCATTGGCCAGAGGGCCACCAACTGCAGGTGACTTCAATCCAGAAGGATTCCCCAGGACAGCTGACAGTGGAGCACAGGACGTACTGGCCCCCTTCGCCAGCTCTGAGGAAGGTGCGCCCCTCCACCCTCCCATACGCACCCCAGTCCTTTTGCATGAAATTCTTCACAGCTGGACGACAGCTGGAGAAAAACGCCACCACATTATGTGCCATTAAACGAGGGCGGCTCTTGGGTCACCCAAAATCTCTCCCTTCCACTGGGCAATGATTTCCTTTGTTTGAAAGTTTTGGCTCCTCCTTAAATTGCTGACCGTACCATTTGCTCCCTCGAAAAGTTTCTTTCCTTCCCAGAGTGTTTAGAGAAGGAATGGCTTTTGCTTACTCTAACTCAGAATGCCGGGAATGGATTCATTCCCATCATCTTACACATGAAGGAGAGCAGGAGGTCCAAACAGCGCCAGCCTTTCCAAAATGGATGTCCCCAGTGCAGGCATATAAACCCTACATGGGAAAGAGGCGAGGGCTACAAGAACAGAACTGGCAGACGCCTCTGACAAACATGCTTCCCCCCCCAACATGCTTGTGTCACGTGAGCTGTTCGGCGCACAACAAAATGATTTTGGTTGACGTTACTGGTTTTCAAACTTTATGCTTCCACATGCGTCATGCGTTGAGGATGGAACACTCAAATGCCATGAACCACAGTGCACTGCAAAGGATTCTGGGATATATTCTAGTGCACACGCTGTGTCCACTGTAGGCAGTGTTCAGGACTGTTCACGCTGGCCATCTTCTGCCAATGGACAGAGAGGAGATGGATCTGCTAGAGACCAGAACATGCCCATCGCAGATGAATGGGTTCCATTGTTTAGGTTTAAGCAGGTGTCCCAATCCTGACCTTTGAGGCTTCCCAAACTCCTTGGAAGTTCAGCTCATTTCAATTGACGTTCCTTCCAATCCAGCTCGTTTCATTCCAAACTCTCAAAAGAGGCTTGCGATAAAAGGGGGGGAGGGAGCATACAGCATTTGAAGAATGGAAGCTGGAAAAAAATCTCAGGTCAGGCGTATTGGAGGGCTAACCGATGCATGTTTACTCAGAAGTAAATCTCACTGTTGTCAATAGGAGTAAACGCCCAGGTGAATCTGCACAGGATTACAGTCTTAATGTTACATGACTCTCAGGTAGCTTTTCAGTTAGCCCTTGGTAAAAGCAATGGCTTAGAGAACATTTGCCCCTTGGCAAACTTCTCAGCTTGCACTGTTACCCTGCACATGCCCAATCTCAGAAGGTAAGCAGGGTCAGGCCTAGTTAGTACTTGGATGGGAGACCGCCTGGGAATACCGGGTGCTGTAGGCTTATACCATAGTCTTTCCATGCCCGATCTCGTCTGATCTCAGAAGCTAAGCAGGGTCAGGCCTGGTTAGTACTTGGATGGGAGACCGCCTGGGAATACCGGGTGCTGTAGGCTTATACCATAGTCTTTCCATGCCCGATCTCGTCTGATCTCGGAAGCTAAGCAGGGTCAGGCCTGGTTAGTACTTGGATGGGAGACCGCCTGGGAATACCGGGTGCTGTAGGCTTATACCATAGTCTTTTGAGACTGAAGGTTGCCAACCACCAGCTTGCCACCCGCTGAGACTTATCCTTTCTCATTATTGGAAAAAAACCTTCAAAGGCAGCACCTGAGCACGTGTCCTGATGACGTCACTGAGTCCCAACACTCCACCTCCCCTTACAACCTGCTTAAAAGGCGCCTCTGAGTAGCCTAGTTGAAAGTGGCAAACTGAGCCCCTAGGTCAGGGGTGCTCACACTTTTTTGGCTCGAGAGCTACTTTGAAACCCAGCAAGGCCCGGAGATCTACCAGGGGGGAAGGAAGCGTCTGACAGACACCCCCTTTAATGTATGGAGCCCCTGCTGGAGTCTAGTCAGTTTTGTCAGTTTCTGAAGAGCAGCTAAAGTGTCAGTTTCAGTGTCAGCTAAATATGTCAGTTTCGTCTAGTCACTAGAGGAAACTGACATATTAGCAGTTTGGAGAGACAGGGCTCCGCGATCTACCCATTTTGCCTCGCGATCTACCGGTAGATCACGATCCACCTATTGAGCACCCCTGCCTAGGTTAACCCCTAGGGGTTTAACCCCTGCTAACTGGTTAAGAGGTGCTTTTTCAAGTGGGTGCTCCTCTTTTATTTAGCAGGGGGAGAGTAACTAGCCCACCTCACCCCAGCAGTGTCATTTTTAGTGGCTGTCTGCTGGTGTTGCTTCTTTTTAGATTGTGAGCCCTTTTGGGACAGGGAGCCATTAGATATTTGATTTTCTCTGTAAACCGCTTCGTGAACTTTTTGTTGAAAAGCGGTGTATAAATACTGTTGTTGTTGTTGTTAACTCAACTTAAGTAGATATAACTGAAATAACTGACTATTCTTCCTCTGGTTCCCTTCCCCTTTCTCTGTTGTCAGCCTTGTGTCAGTTATTTATGTCAGCCTTGTGGCTGCGGTGGCCAGGGGAGCCTTTGCTCAGCTTCGGCTGATTCGCCAGCTGCGACCGTACCTGAGCTGTGCGGACCTGGCCACAGTAACCCACGCCCTAGTGACATCTAGATTAGATTATTGCAGTGCGCTCTACGTGGGGCTGCCTTTGAAGACGGTCCAGAATTTACAACTAGTACAGAATGTGGCTGCTTGTGTGGTTGCTGGGGCACGTCGGTTTGACTCTGTCGAGCCGTTGCTCCGGCAGCTACACTGGTTGCCGGTTCTGTTCCGGGCCCATTTAAAGGTGCTAGTTCTGACTTTTAAAGCCCTTTACGGCTCGGGTCCGGGGTATTTGAGGGACCGCCTCCTTCCCTACAATCCTGCCCGTGCTCTTAGATCATCTGGGGGGGCCCTTTTGACTGTGCCGCCACTAAGAGATGTGAGAGGGGCGGCGGCCAGGAAGAGGGCCTTCTCGGTGGTGGCCCCCGAACTGTGGAATACCCTCCCCTTAGAACTGAGAACTGCTCCCTCATTGCTAACGTTTTGGCGTGGACTGAAGACCTTTTTATTTCAGAAAGCTTTTAATTGTTGACAGGCTGGCTGGCGTTCTTGCATCTTGCTTTTTATATGAAAATCCACAGTTTGTTTGTTTTTAGATTTTTTAATTATTGTAAATTGTTTTTTAATGTATTTTTAAGGTGTTTGTAAGCCACCTTGTGTGCCCGCTGGGCAAAAAGGCGGGGTATAAATTAATAAAATAAATAAATAATAAATAAATAAATATTTAGATTGTAAGCCCCTCAGGGCAGGGGCCTGCCACTTCATTTTGCAAAGAGTGAGTGGTGATCATCAGGGCTGGCCCATCCATGAGACCAACTGAAGTGGTCGCCTCAGGTACCAGACTGGAATGGGGCACCTCCTTGCTTCCTCCTCTTTCTACTCCCTGGATTGGAAGAGGAAAAGGGGGGTGAGAGAAGAAAAGGAAGGAGTGTGCTGAGCTAGAGCATTGGAGAGTGGGAGGAGTGGGGGCTGGCACATTAGGTAAGGGGCCAGAATTTGGGGTGCTGCTTCCACTCTCAGAAGGCCAGCCACAATGATGATGACGATCAATAGGACTGAGAAGCACATTCAGCATGGAAAGACTCAAAAAGAAAAGAAGAAGCAACTTTAAATGGACCAATGTGCTCCTGTTGTGCCCTGATAAGAACACAAGGGTTCTCTCTCATTCATCCAGAGTGCAAATTTATCCATGGGGGGTGGGTGAGAGGAATACAGGCTCAGCTCCTGTTCTGAATCCAAGATGCTCTCATGCACACCACATCAGCAACAATATCATTTCAAAACCCACCAATATTGCAGCTTTACTGGAGCACAGCTGGGATTAGGCTGCTGTTCCCGCTGAGCCAAGGACAGTTTAAAACACCCTGAATGTCATTACCCCACACTCCCCTTTTTCCCATCACAGTTCTCCTTTAAGAGTTTCAATACCTTTTTCCCATTTTCCCTTTTTGTTCTCATTTAAACTTCCTGCAACTTTACCTTTTTTTCTACAGAACTTCAGCAAAATCCTCATCTATCTATCTATCTATCTATCTATCTATCTATCTATCTATCTATCTATCTATCTATCTATCTATCTATCTATCTATCTATCTATCTATCTATCTATCTATGGCCCAAATCCTAACCCACTATGTGTGGGGCATGTACTGCATCCTGCAGTTGGGTGGCACCACTGAGGCCTCCTCAAGCTAACAGAATGTTTGTTCCCTTACCTCGGAGCTGCATTGCCCTTGTGTCGGTGCTGGAGAGTGGGTTAGGATTGTGCCCTATCGATCTTAATAATAGACCTACATTTGGGAGGTGCTTGAACTGTTATGGGGCCCCCTTCACAATCAGTAATGAGGTCTGGGTAACCAGTGTTATCTTTTTCATTGGGGTTTTTCCATGAAAGGTCACCATAATTTTTAATTTTTTAATTAAACCACTACATCTCAGATTTTGATAAAAACTGCTATACTGGATTATCTCACATGTAAAATCACTGGTGTGAATAAAAATTCTCTATACCTTATAGTTTTTGAGTTATGGGGGCAGGGTAATATATATATATATATATATATATATATATATATATATATATATATATATATATATATATATATATATGCATGCTGCATCATAGAATGATGGAATTTTAGACCCTTAATTTTTAAGTAATGTGGACTAAAGTTGCTTCTGGGACCCTTTTGGAATTAGAGGCTATGAAGATTGAAGGCTATTAGCAGGCTATTCCCTGCTAATTGGGTAAGAGGCACTTTTTCAAGTGGGTGCTCCTTTTTTTAGCAGGGGGAGAGTAACTGGACCACCTCACCCCAGCACTGTCTGTTCTAGTGGCTGTCTGCTGGTGTTCTTTTTGCATCTTTTTAGATTGTGAGCCCTTTTGGGACAGGGAGCCATTTAGTTATTTGATTTTTCTCTGTAAACCGCTTTGTGAACTTTTAGTTGAAAAGCGGTATATAAATACTGTTAATAATAATAATAATAATAATAATAATAATAATAATAATATTCCAAATTATTTTGTGGGTTTCTTCATATGTTGATGCATGTACACAGAATTTTTTTTTTCCCCATCTCTCTCTCCCCCCCTCCCACCCTGGGTGTTTAGTGCCATCTATTCAAATTAATTCTACTAATGGAGCTGTTGGTCGCGTGCTGTGCATTTCAATTAAATGGTTTGAAATATTTTATAAACCAACCTGCAGATCTGCAGAAGGAAAAAAAAAAAGCCTTGTGTGGTAGAGGGGGAAAAAAAGAAGAAGAAGGGAGGTGGAAAATGAAATTGTTTTTTTTTTTTTTAATTGCAGAGAAAGAGAGAGACCCTAGCCCCTAGAAAATTAATAATGCATAGGTATGCAAGGAGCTTAATCTCCATGCAAATGGGATGGACACAATTAAAGTGAAGCAACAGAGGTTTCTTTTCCCTGCATGCACCCTAAACATGTTTGTGGGGGGGGGGGAATCAAAAACAAAGACAAAGAAAAGAAATTACAGAATATATTCACATCTTAATGAGAATACAGTATTTAAAAGAATCTCTCTCTCTCTCTCTCCAAGATGCATTTCATTGGCCATAGCAAAATCTTATTTTAAGAGTATCTCTTGGTGCACAGAACCCCTAATTTGGTAGGGGCCTATGTTAATCTGAAATGCTCCTTGTTTTGGTGAGGTTCACCCTCAAGGCAGTACCACCCTGTATACACACATTCCTTGGAGGAAGCCCCCATTGGATTTGTTGGAATTAATATGATTAATATGCTCTCTCGCTCTGTGTTGCTGCATCATCCTTCAGTGACCTTGAAGAAGGGGGAGACAAGGAAGGGTAAAGAGCTCTCACCCACCAAGCAGATTTTGCCCCCCCCCCCATCCTTGGGCAAGAGGAGAAGGAGGTCAAGGGAGCTACCCCATTAGGAAATTGACTAGACACTCAGAGAGATAGAGAGAGGCAGGCGGGAAGGCAGACCCCTGGCTAGATCAAGGCAGGTCCCATCAGAGAGCAGCAGAACAATGTCAACCATCACAGCCCTGCAAGGGGAGTCATATTTTAGAGTCTCTTGTTCCCCATTAAAAAGAAGACACCCCCCCTCCCGCTTATTTTCAAAGCATCTTGCCTCCTGCAGTTTTGGTGATGTGGCTGAATCTCTCTCTCTCTCTCTCTCCTTTGCAAGCAAACCTGTGTGAGTGGAAAGGCAATGCTATGCCAGGCAGGCTGTTATGAGCAGGGTCACCTCCCTCCCAACATCAGATCCAATCCTCCTTTGGCAAGGGGTTTGAAAAGCTCTTGAGTAAACAGTATCTTCCTCCCTCTGCTACATTATATTTAAAAAGGGGGAAAAATTCTAATCCAGCAGGGAGCCACAGGTTCTTGGCTTGCTCTTAAAGAGATCACAACCCCTTTTCTAGAATTGGTTTGAAAGCCAACACACACACACACGCACGCACGCACGCACGCACACAGAGTGAGAGAGAGAGAGAGAGTCTTCTCTGCGAAAGGTCACAAAGTTCTCTTTGCTTGCCAGCACATCTGGACTCCCCAATCCAGCTGTGTGTCACCAAGTCAAGCAGTAGAATTTTCTGCTGGAATATGCATCTTTAAGGAGCCAACTCTTTGGTTTTGTTGGGATGCATAAAGATCCCAAAAAGTCACTGTGCAGAGAGCATGACAAAGAAGAGATCAGATCCCTGCCCTAAAGAGCTTACAATCAAAAAGTCGTCTCAGTGGAGGCCATGAAGAAGGGAAGAGAAAAGGAGGGGGGGGGGAGATAATGAAATTATTGCACTTGCAGTAAAGACAGCTTCATAGTGTTGCCCCTTGTTGTGTGTGTGTGTGTGTGTGTGTGTGTGTGTGTGTGTGTGTGTGTGTGTGTGTGTTTATTTATTCGCTCCTCCCAACTTTCTGGCTTACAATCAAGCACAATACAATTAAAATTAAAAATTGGGTATGTCGACCCATTATCAAATTATTAAACTAATTGATCATCTTTCACCAATCAATTAAACGGAGGTGCATATTTGCAAATTACTAAAGCCTCCACATTAGGAACGAAGAGTCAGATTGCTTATGGTTTAATAAGCAGTGCTATCGCTCATTGTCAAAAGCAAAGCCCACCTTTAACTATTTCCCCCATATTCTGCTAGAAAGAAAACATCTCCAAAAATAAACCAGTAGCTTTAAGTGCAGCCCTGGAGATTAAACTGGGCCATCGCCAATTAAAATTGCTTCCTCGCCTACGGATCAACTGAAGCTTCAGTTGATTAATCTACAGATCTAAGTTTGCATCCCAAATTAAACTTGACTAAAGCATCGCAGCCATTGTACAACAGGACCTCCCAAATCCATGAGACTGCATGGTTTGGTGGAGTGTTTTTCAGCCTGTGGGTCGTGACCCCATGGGGTGGCACAGCCTCATTTCAGGGGGTTGCAGCAACCTTCCAAAGGCTGTGCAAGAGAGGGCTTGGATCCAATCCCATAATGGTACTGCCTTATGAAAACGGAACCCTTGATGTCATCCTGCACAGTCTCTTCTCACTGTCTTGCCCCGAAGCGTTGCTTCCGCACAGGATTGTTGTGAAGACAACAAGGGTAAAATGGGGCGGGTGGGGCAAGGGTGGGAGAGGACAAATTCAAGAGAAGGTCCATCTGATCCAGCCCTCAGTCTTCACTTTGACAAAATACTGTACAACTTCCTGACTGGATCAGTAAAATGCCAGCAGTCTGATCTGGGCCCACCTTTGGAGCTGCGGGGCCAAACTGGAAACATACTTTTTGTTGGTTCACAGCCAAGGTCTGGAGAACCTTAGAGATATCACTATTATATCCCTAGGGTAGAATATTATTGTTGGCAACGTTCAGTCTCGAAAGACTCTGGTATCGCGCTCTGAAAGGTGGTTCTGGAACAGCATCTAGTGTGACTGAAAAGGCCAATTCAGGAGTGACAATCCCTTCCACACCGGGAGCAAGTGCAGTCTGTCCCTGGTCTGTCTCCCGGGCTATGTGCTTTCCTTCTTTGCCTCTTGGCCTCAGACGGTTGGCCAAGTGTCTCTTCAAACTGGGAAAGGCCATGCTGCACAGCCTGCCTCCAAGCGGGCCGCTCAGAGGCCAGGGTTTCCCACCTGTTGAGGGTCCACTCCTAAGGCCTTCAGCTCCCTCTTGCAGATGTCCTTGTATCGCAGCTGTGGTCTACCTGTAGGGCGCTTTCCTTGCACGAGTTCTCCATAGAGGAGATCCTTTGGGATCCGCCCATCATCCATTCTCACAACATGACCGAGCCAACGCAAGCGCCTCTGTTTCATCAGTGCATACATGCTAGGGATTCCAGCTCGTTCCAGGATTGTGTTGTTAGGAACTTTGTCCTGCCAGGTGATGCCGAGGATGCGTCGGAGGCAGCGCATGTGGAAAGCGTAGAATAGCGCGCTTCAAAAGTACATGTGAGTTCAAGGGCCAAATGGATCTCAGCACACTGCAGCATCCAACTGCATACATCTCAGCCTACAGGGATGCAAACAAAATGTGCAGACTGCCGTTGAAAAGGAAAATAGCCACAAAACCACTTGTTGGAGTGACTGAAATGATTTAGTCCAAATGTGGATTTCATTTTTTGTTTAGAAAAAAGATTCAAAATGTCATTTGCAAGATGTTGTGTTTCACAAGACTAGAGGGGATTGCCCTCGCGTGGGAGGCCCTTAGGTGCAGAGCCCAGGCAGGAGCAGTGGGTCCAACTGGCTTAAAGCCGGCCCTGTGGCTGATGACTCTACACCTTGGGGGGCCCATATAAGAGCAGGAGGTCCCTGGTCCTCTCGTTCTTTTCTTCATTCCTTCATAGCTTTGGCAATGGAATTCCTCTGTCTACTTGACACCCCCCCCTTAGAGCGTTTCATTGGGCACCTCATCCCTCCTTTATTTGCAAGAATAGGAAGGGGGGAAAAAAGCTGGAGAGGAACTGTCCCCTACGCCCAACCCATTTTCACACAATTGTGTCTTGTGGAGGCACACATTTTTGCCTTGCATGCCTGGAATGTGGACTGGCCCAAACACGTTCCCCCGGTTCTCCTGCAGCCCGGAGGGCTTGGAAAGAATGAACGGTGCAATGCGGTCTGTTTTTTGTCTTGCTGACTTTCAGCAAAGCCAAGGTATTAGGGCAGAGGGAGCAAGTCTGGGCCTCACCCTTGTGGCTTCCTGGAACGCAGCCCCTTCCCTTTCGCACATATGCAAATGGTTTCCATGCCCCAGGACACAGCTTAGTGCTCTGCATTTATTTTATCTGGGTAGTAGGATGGCAACTGTTGTAAAAGTCTTGGCCCGGAGGACACAGGATTATTGGCTAGGCGCAGGGTTCCTTCCTGGGACCCAAATGTTGCTCTTCCTTACCTGCATCTGCTCATTCCCAGGATTGAAAAAGGAAGTATGGACAACAGGGCACAAGAGGAAGTGTGGAGGACAGAGCAGAAGAGGAAGGTGGAGGTGGGGGGGGAGAGCGGTGGGTTAGAGCACTGGAAATCCAAATCCAAAGAGGCAGAGGGGAGAGGGGAATGCCATCAAGGTTAAACAGGTGCGGGCACTTGCAGTCATTTCCATTACATGCACTCAGACAGTAACAGGAGGGAATGGAGACTCAGGCGTGGCATCAAAGACTTCCTGGGAAAAGGTGGCTTTATCTTCACAACAGCACTACAAGGTAGGTTAGAGTGACTGAGAGCTGCTCTCTGGCTCAGGGTCACCTGGTGGGCTTCAAGACTGAATGGAGGTTTGGATATAGTTTTCCTTTGGGGCCAGCGCCAGGGAGATTGGGACTCTCTGTTAGCCCCCCTCATAGTGTCTCCTGTTCATCCCCTGATGGGTGCAATAAGTGCTTCTGCCGCCACCAGAAGGTTCTAGTGTTGCCCTGGCCAGGGTTCGGTGGTTATCTGAGGGTTTGGGGCTTGCCCTGGCCAGGTGAGCCCATTGAGGGGATGGACAGAGTGGATAGAGAGATGCTCTTTACACTCTCACATAACACCAGAACCAGGGGACATCCACTCAAATTGAGTGCTGGGAGAGTTAGGACAGACAAAAGAAAATATTTCTTTACTCAGTGTGTAGTCGGTCTGTGGAACTCCTTGCCACAGGATGTGGTGATGGCATCTGGCCTGGACGCCTTTAAAAGGGGATTGGACAAGTTTCTGGAGGAAAAAATCCATTCTGAGTTAGATGCCATGATATGTATGTGCAACCTCCTGATTTTAGAAATGGGCTGTGCCAGAATGCCAGATGCAAGGGAGGGCACCAGGATGAGGTCTCGTGTTATCTGGTGTGCTCCCTGGGGCATTTGGTGGGCCGCTGTGAGATACAGGAAGCTGGACTAGATGGGCCTATGGCCTGATCCAGTGGGGCTGTTCTTATGTTCTTAAACTACAATTCCCAGGAAGCCTTGCAGGTCTCTTGGTATCTGGTGTGCTCCCTGGGGCATTTGGTGGGCCGCTGTGAGATACAGGAAGCTGGACTAGATGGGCCTATGGCCTGATCCAGTGGGGCTGTTCTTATGTTCTTAACTACAATTCCCAGGAAGCCTTGCAGGTCTCTTGTTATCTGGTGTGCTCCCTGGGGCATTTGGTGGGCCGCTGTGAGATACAGGAAGCTGGACTAGATGGGCCTCTGGCCTGATCCAGTGGGGCTGTTCTTATGTTCTTAACTACAATTCCCAGGAGGCCTTGCAGGTCTCTTGTTATCTGGTGTGCTCCCTGGGGCATTGGGTGGGCCGCTGTGAGATACAGGAAGCTGGACTGGATGGGCCTCTGGCCTGATCCAGTGGGGCTGTTCTTATGTTCTTAACTACAATTCCCAGGAGGCCTTGCAGGTCTCTTGTTATCTGGTGTGCTCCCTGGGGCATTGGGTGGGCCGCTGTGAGATACAGGAAGCTGGACTAGATGGGCCTATGGCCTGCTCCAGTGGGGCTGTTCTTATGTTCTTAAACTACAATTCCCAGGAAGCCTTGCAGGTCTCTTGTTATCTGGTGTGCTCCCTGGGGCATTTGGTGGGCCGCTGTGAGATACAGGAAGCTGGACTAGATGGGCCTATGCCCTGATCCAGCGGGGCTGTTCTTATGTTCTTATGACGGATGCAGGTCCTTTGCCAGCCCTGTCGAGTTCAGGTCCAACTCCCAAACCACAACACCATCCCAGCAAATTAATCAACCACCTTCCTTCACAACAACCACCCTCTCCACCCCAGCAAACAGGCTCCCATGGATTCCTTAAACAATCTTGACTACCTTAGAACCTGATGCCAAGACGGGGAAGACATTCCAGGGCCTGGAGCAAAACTTCTGGAGGAAGTGTTGAGCTGGTTTAGCCCCCAAGGAGTGCAACAGTGGATGCCAGAGAAGTGGGGACATGCTGTAAGCCAGAGTGCCATAAGCTTAATAGGCTTCAGGGCTTAATTCAAGATGTGGGGGGGGGGACTTCAATGGTAAGAGGATGGGAGCAGATCAACAATTTGGAACTGAGTAAGAAATGAGGGCAGAGGCTGTTCCAGCAGCTGACCTGAAGCTAAAGCGGTTTTCCCCTCACTGCCTTCTGTAATTATGACGGATTCTGAAATTCTGAGCGGGCACCTGGAACCCGCAGCAGATAGAAGACCGGCCGGGGATTAAACCGTGTGTCAGACATGAGGACATGGACGGGGAAGAGATGCTGAGACTGGAAGCGGTGGGTGGTCCCCCCCCTTTAAATACTTCCTCCAAGGAACTGATCTCGGCTATTTAAGAAACCCAACATTCAAGGCAGAGCGAGCCTGTGTCACTGGAGCCGATCGGATTTTGCAAGCCAAGTGGAAAAGGCCCATAGCTGTGGCCGAGGAAGACCTCAGAGGTGGCAAACAGGCAGCCCAGCAAGAGGAAGCTTAGGGCCAGTCTCCACTTATTCTTGAGCATGGAAGCGTGGGTTTGATGCTGCCCCTTTGGTGTGCAGCCAGGCAGGGCTTCATGTTTGGGGAGCTCAGCTTCAGCTGAACAGTTTGTCCTCCAAGAAAAGCAAAACACAGAAAGAGAGAGAGAGAGAGAGAGCGCCAGGAAGGGGTCTGGCTGAAAGTGTAGAGTGTGGACCGTTTCCCAATTGGATGAGGAACAGGGTGCAAGCACAACCCATGGTTCACCAACAGCCTCTCTCCCCTTCCCGCAAGGGCGTTGCCCCTTGACTCATCTTAACTGTTTACAAATGAAGACAGATGTAACATTTAAAGAGAAGTGACAGCCGTTTTTTTGGTGTGTTTTTTTTTAATTGCTGTGCGCAACCAGCTTTTATTTTTACAAAGAGCCAAAACAAATGTTACAGCAATCGTGCGGTTTTGCTGCTTTGACGTGGTTTTGTTTAGGTTTGTCTGATGGCAATTCCACATGAATATTTTTCACCCAGGCCGGGCCAGTAACTTCAGTGCCTGTGGACGTTCTCTCCCCCCCCCCTGCAACACACAACTTGGAGAGGTCCCATTGGCTTCTTCCATCCCTTTTCCTGCTCCCTGGATTCAAAAAGGAAGAGAGAAATGAGACGCTCTAGCCCACAACTCTTCTCTCCTCTCCTCTACATTTCCTCTTCTGCTCTGTCCCCCAATTCCTTTTCCTACCCACGGAGTGGGAAGGGGGCAACCCAGTGGAGGCAGATAGGCAGATGGAGGCAGACCCCCCCCCCCCCAAATCTGGTGATTGTGACAAGATGCCCTCTTTTCATCCAGAGTGTGTTTTCTTCCTGGTTCTAGAAGTAGCTTTCCTCTGAATGCCAGGGAGTAGCAATAGGATGCAGGTCTCTTGTTGCCTTGTGCAGTGGCGTCGCTAGGGAGGTGCGTGGGGTGAGGGCTGCACCGGGTGACGTGCACCGGGGGGGGTGACACCATTACTGGTCAAAATGGTTATAATTGCAGTCTTTAGGATTAATATTGTCATGTTATATATGATTCCATGTGTAATTTCATGAAGAATGCAATGAAACAAATCTCTATCCTATCAAAAGTTATAGTCAAAAAACCAGCAGGGATGGGATGATGATGCAATACCATGCCAACCAAAGGGGGTGTTGGCATGCCCACTGCATGGGAGGAGATTCATCATGGGGGCGATGTGCGGGTCTCCCACACTGGTTGATGCAAACCCTAGTGCTGCCACTGGCCTTGTGTGCCCCAAGGCATCTGATGGGCCGCTGTGAGATACAGAAAGCTGGAATAGATGGGCCTTTGGCTTGATCCAGCGGGGCTCTTCTGATGTTCTTCCAGGTAAACACACATAGGAGAAGGTTGCACAGTTTACAGTTATTACTGAGGCTGGGCAGAAAACAAGGGAAGCTCTTGGGATGCAGGTCTCGCTCAGGAGGAAAGGCAAAAGAGCCTTTCCCCACCCGGCACAGCAATTAGGTGGCCCTTGTGACTGCAAATGAAAACACACCTGTCATTATCCTAATCAGTCCTTGGGGAGACCTCAGTATTCCCAGGAATGCTGCTATTAAGGGCCTCCTTTGCTGTGAAAAAGTGGTAAGAAATCTGACGTTGGAGGAGGGCAGTGAGGTACCGCAGTCAGGTTGAGGGTCTCCCAACCTCACCCCTAACTAGCTGTGGCATCGCGATCAACTTTAGAGCGCCAGACCTCATTGTGCCGCACACGCCCCATGGACACTCCCCACAAAGATTGCGCAGCCCAAACGTCCATTTTTATACTTTGAAGGTTTCCTTCTCCAAGCTCTGAAAAGTCCCCCAGATGTCTCCAATTTCAGCAGGATCGGGTCAGTGCCCTGTGGCAGCACCAAGGAGGCTCGGTTGGAAGGTCCACTAAGTAACAGGACCACTGTGTCCCAGACAACTATGTTCTGGTCAAACGCGTCCTGGTATTGGACATTTGCATGGCTCTTTTTGTGTCCTTTTTGGGTTGGCGGGTCTGTGACACATAAGCAGTGGCTGTCGTTTCAAATGCCAAGACCCCTCCTAGACTTGGCTGGGGGGTGATGGGGGGAGAGAGAGAGAGGTGTGTGTGTGTGTGTCCGTTGTTCAGCTTCTCCTCCGCACATTTTTGTGTCCCATTTTCTGCTCCTGTCTTGGTTGAAGACACTCAAGTTGCAAACCTTCTCCCTTTATTTTTTTTAAATTATTTCTTTGCTGGCCTGCAGAAGAAGCCTCACTTGGGGAAAAGCCCAGAGTCAGCACTTCTTCGAAGGGCAGCCAAGAGAGCACAGACAAACTATCCGGTTGTGGTCACACACTGAGGGGTGGGGGAGAGGAGGAGGAATCCGTATCATCTGTAGCGGAACCCCTCCGGGGAATACAAATAACATGTTCGTGCAAAGGGGATCCATTACCTGCAATCCAACGCTAAAGGCTACCCAAGCAATTCTGAGATGCCACCAAGGCCCCCCGCTGGGTCCAGGCACGGTCTCATTTACCAAACATTTCAAGCTCCTTTCCTTCGGGTAAGGAAACCGCTGCAAGGCGCCGGAGTCAGGGCACCGGGGCTCTTCCTTGCACAGCTGCAGGGAACCGTATGGGGTGGTTCCGGACAGGTGTAGGATACGGCAGGAGAGGAAGCCTCAGGAAAGAACTTGCATCGAGAGAACGCACACGTTTTGGAAGCAGAGAAAGCTGGCACCATTGCACATTGAGTTCAGTGGGTCTGAGGCTAAGAGGCAAAGAAGGAAGGCCCATAGCCAGGGAGACAGACCAGGGACAGACTGCACTTGCTCCCGGTGTGGAAGGGATTGTCACTCCCAGATTGGCCTTTTCAGCCACACTAGACGCTGTGCCAGAACCACCTTTCAGAGCGCGATCCCAGAGTCTTTCGAGACTGAAGGTTGCCAATGTAACTTGCAAATAAAGGTGTATAAGATTGCAGACTCTGGGCCCAATCCTATCCAGCTTTCCAGTGCCTATGCAGCCACAATTCAACCCCAAGATAAAGGAACAAATGTTCCCTTACCTTGGGGAGGCCTCCATGACTGTTGCCCCACCACAGGGTGCGGCGCACACTCCATCAGCATAGCTGCATCAACACTGGAAAGCTGGATCAGACTGGGGCCTCAGCCACTACAGTGCACCAGCTCCAATGGACAGTGGGCTTGTTACGGGCTTGGAACCTGTGGATTTCAGTGTCTGCGGATACGGAACCCACAGCTGGAGGACCTCAGAAGACCTCCCAGACATGACCAGAAGCCGCTCCCAGTTTGCACCAGCTACTTCTGGTTGCATTTGGGAGGTGCTCTGAGGTCCTACAGCCATGGATTGGGATTAGTCTGAATTTGAGGGTTGTTTTTTTTTGGTGGTCAATCATTGAGGAATCGGTGAGCAATGTCCTTACACACTGAGTGCAAGGATTTCAGGGCGGCAACTTTCTCACCCCCATTTCAAAGTAAACGCAGCTTAGATTTGAAAATGAAAACAACAGCCCCCGACACTCATTGTCTAAGAAGCGTTCCGGGTTCCTGAACTATGTTGTGCAATTTCCAGATCAAAGGTGCTCCACTTATCAACACAATTATGTTTATTGCTTCCTGAGAACCAAGGAACTGTATCTAACACTGCCTCCCTTTGGCAGACCTTCAGACTCTTTACCTCTGCAGCCTTATCTACCAGACTGGAATGTTATCTCCTGCCTGGCAATTGGTTTTTGTTCTGCTCTGTCTCCTTTGAAACAGTGTGTGCCCATGGAACATTGAAACATGGCGGCCCATGGAGGTTTTGCAATCAGTGGTGTTCATGGCATCTCGCATAAGCTCTGCAAGAGCTCAGCTGCCAAGACCAACCAGTGCCCTTTGCAAGAGCCCACCTGCAAGTCAGAATAACCTTGGCACACAGTTGGCTTACATACCCAACCCAAGGCATCTTGAATACCAGGAATGCCTGAAGACAGGCAGTCGGCGAACATGGGCAAGGTCCATTGCTGGTGGTTGCCTTCAGGAGAATTGGACCCAACCAGCAACTGGAGCCCACTGGCTGGGTGGCCTCCCCTTTTCCAGAGTCAGCCTGCCTACGAGACTGACTTGAGGGAGTAGCCCTAGGTAGCACAGCGGCAAGGTCACCTGCCACCTCTCTCTGCCTTTTCCTCCTCCCGCTTCTGGAATTTGAAAAGTAAGAGGGAAACAGAGGGAAAGAAAATATATGGAGGACAGAGGACTGGTGTACTAGAGTGTCTGCAACATTCTAGCCCACCGCACTCTTTGCTCCACACTTCCTCTTTCGCACCATTCCCTTCCTTTTTGAATCTAGACCAGGGGTGTCCAAAGTTTTTGGCAGGAGGGCCACATCATCTCTCTGACACTGTGTTGGGGGCCGCAGAAAAAAAAGAATTAATTTACATTTAAAATTTGAATACATTTACATAAATGAACATATTAAAGATGAACTTATATGAATGAATGAAGGTCTTGCAATAGCTCAAGGCCTATAAAAGGCCTTGTACAAAGCAAGGCCAGCCTTTCCTTTGCTGCCGCTACTGCATCACAGACATGAAACAGCAAGCAGCGGAGGGAGCCCTCATCCCACAGCTCACGCAAGAGGTCAAACAGTTGCTCTCAAGCTGATAGCAGTTGCATCGGGCCAGTGTGGGCTCCAACAAATCTCCGGAGGGCCAGAGGCTTATTGGAGACTGGGGGCCCCCTGAGGGCCACATTGAGAGGCCTCGAGGACCGCATGTGGCCCCAGGGCTGGGGTTTGGGCACCCCTGATCTAGACAGAAAGTGGGAGAAGCACAC